>NC_133488.1:1100768-1151763 GCF_025370935.1 Choristoneura fumiferana | reverse complement strand
CTCAGATAGACCGACGATATCCCAATGTATCGTCAAGAGCATTTTCCAACTCCAGAAGAACGTTCCTTTCTAAGCGTTCTGGTATTGTAAGTTAGAATATTTAGCGAATAGGAGTCCTTATTTGAAATCGCGTTGTTCGTTTGACGGTGGATCAGATTCGCCCGGGGATTCTTCGCACCCCATCCCTAGGGTTGTCCCGCCTACCGTCATTGGCAAGATCCCCAGAGCCCCGGGCACTGTACTCATTATAATTTTTTAAATGTGTTCTCTCTTTTTTTGTCATGATGTGTTGGCTGAATAAACATATTTCTATTCTATTCTATTCCATATCATGGGTATCGGGATAAAAATTAGCCTAATGAAGTTTTTAACGTCTAGCCTAGCAATCGTCACACCAAATTCGTCCAGCAGGATTAACGTGGTGGAGTGACAGTCTCACGCAAATACTCACAAATACTCACAAACTCACAAACATAATTAGTAAGTTGGATCAAAAGGTACCCAGAGTACGAAATCTAATGCCAAATTCCCAATAAATAACGACCCTGAGTGCCGCAGTTAACTTATTTAGGAACTTTAAGAGCTTAAGTGCGTATATAGGTCCGGGTCCTATTTTAATGACATTTCCAAATACTACTAAACATAAAACAACTTTGGTTTGTAATAGGTTAAGTTTTATTGATTCCAGGACATACCGCCATCAAGACTTTAACACGTTATAATTAGTTATAACATAGTTGATGTTTGTTCTTACATAGTCGTAATAGTTCGCGCCGTGACGGTTTTAGAAAACCCATCTCTTCCTGTAGACGTCGTAAAAGCGACTAGGGTCCTAGGGGCTACTACGAAATCTAAAACTGAAGTTCGTATCGTACTGTCCCTCTCATCCTCGTATTAAATAAAAGTAGCGTCAGCGGGACGGCAGATACGAATTTCGAATGTTGCACTTCGGGTCTGATGTGAGAGTGGACAGTGGCGTTCTCTATTGCCAACTCTGACCTCCAGACTCCAGCTCTGAGGTGTGGAAGGCAAAGGAAAATTATTATACTCGTACTGATTTCCAAAAAAAAGTTGTTTCATCAGATCATTGATCATTCAGTCAAGAGTATAGCGACTTGTAAGAGCGGATCGTAAGTACCAACCAAATATAATAGATTTTTTATTCGTTTACATTAATTGGATAACTAAGGATGACACAAATTAATTAGAAAGCTATAATAATGTATTTAGTTCACCTATTAATGCTAGCATGCAAATATCAATTACAGATCGTCCAGCAAAAATGCTTAAACATTATATTATTTTTTCGTTTTTACACTTCGCATGAAATTATTTCTGTTTTTACAGAATTACAAACTTTTAATTACGTGTCACATGATTATTTAATAAACAACTGAAAAGTAGTAAAGTATATTGTAAAATGTATAAGCAAAATGAACATCTTAAAGCTTTATAAGCTGTAAAAGAGAAGAACAGAGGAGTCGCAACTTCGTCGAGTTTTATGAATAATTTGTCGTGTTTAGCTCTTAGACCCGTCGAAGTTGGCGGGCTCTGGTCTTATACGTATTCTGAACTTATGACGTCTCGCTCACGCTAATAGCATTTAATAGAAGATTAAGAGGGACGGTAAGATATAAACTTCGAAATTCAGAGACTGGAATCGCGATACGTTTTGACGCTGATTATGCATGATATTGAAATATGACAAAAGGTCGCGGATTCACGGTATACTTTTTATGTTCTTTAACTTTATGTATTTTTGCACTCAGTCGTGAATATGTTAGAGAAGAAACATATATTATAATAATATCTTTTCTCAAACATGCTCGGAAATGTATGCGTTAATGTCACGAAATGGAGACATGAAGTTTCTCATTTATGGCTCCCTACCACCTCCCTACATAACTTCTTGGCCTAGCCATGAAGTATGTATGAAATCCATATTGTCCGCTGCTATAACTTTTTTAAGAAAAGAAAGAAAGAAAGAAAATACATTTATTCACAACACAAGACAACAAAATTATTAGGTACAAAAAAAAACAACACAAAGGTATGTGTCATTGCGGTTGTGAATCGGACACTGGCTCAGCATAATGCTGAAGCGTTAAAAACACCCCAGCGCTGATTTTCAGCCAGCACCGTCGGCAAACCTCGGCCGTTATAAAGACATACTACACACCATTAACTACATAAAACTAATAAATAAATAGATATTTTGTAAACTATAAAATTAATTTTATTGTGTGACTTTAAAACATAAAAATAAATGTATTAGGGACGTAGATATGCATAATTAATTTTACAACTATTATTATTATGCACTCACTTGCCAAGTATACACCCTAACGCGGGCAAAAAGAAAAATTAAATTAAAGAAAGAATCGAAAAAACAAAAAAAAAAACAAAAACAAAAAATAATTTAATTTTGCTTACTAACATTAAACTAATAAAGGAAAAATACGAACAGCCAACCACCACTACTCTGTAAGCATTTGCGATGCGATGCGATGCGATGTGATATATAGATGGATGGGATGGATGGATGGATGGATGGATGGACGGACGGACGGACGGACGGATGGACGGACGGACGGATGGACGGACGGACGGATGGATGGACGGACGGATGGATGGACGGATGGATGGACGGACGATGGTGGGTGGACGGACTGATGGATGGATGGATGGATGGATGGACGGACGGACGGACGGACGGATGGATGGACGGACGGACGGACGGACGGATGGATGGATGGACGGATGGATGGTTGGATGGACGGATGGATGGACGGACGGACGGATGGATGGACGGACGGATGGACGGACGGACGGATGGATGGACGGACGGATGGACGGACGGATGGGTGGACGGACTGATGGATGGATGGATGGATGGACGGACGGATGGACGGACGGACGGACGGACGGACGGGTGGATGGACGGACGGACGGACGGATGGATGGATGGACGGATGGATAGATGGATGGATGGATGGATGGACGGACGGACGGATGGATGGACGGACGGATGGACGGACGACGGATGGATGGACGGACGGATGGACGGACGGATGGGTGGACGGACTGATGGATGGATGGATGGATGGATGGACGGATGGATGGACGGACGGACGGACGGACGGACGGATGGATGGACGGACGGACGGACGGATGGATGGATGGACGGATGGATGGTTGGATGGACGGATGGGTGGACGGACGGATGGACGGACGGACGGATGGATGGACGGACGGATGGACGGACGGATGGATGGACGGACGGATGGGTGGACGGACGGATGGATGGACGGACGGACGGATGGATAGATGAATTGATGGACGAATGGATGGATGGATGGATGGACGGACGGATGGACGACGGATGGACGGACGGATGGACGGACGGATGGACGGACGGATGGATGGACGGACGGACGGATGGATGGATGAATTGATGGACGAATGGATGGATGGATGGATGGACGGACGGATGGACGGACGGACGGATGGATGGATGAATTGATGGGCGAATGGATGGATGGATGGATGGACGGACGGATGGACGGACGGATGGACGGACGGATGGATGGACGGACGGATGGATGGACGGACGGACAGATGGATGGACGGACGGATGACGGATGGATGGACGGATGGATGGACGGATGGATGGGACGGACGACATGGACGGACGGAAGGACGGATGGATGGATGGATGGATGGATGGATGGATGGATGGATGGATGGATGGATGGATGAAATATTTCCTCACATTGTTTGAGAAAAGCACTATACAAACCTCGGCCAGAACCAGGGATTGCTGGACTCGTTTTATCCGGCCTCGTCTGCGACTCGGCCGTCTACTCCGAACTCGTCCATCAATCCCTTACTTCATGGCCTCTGCAGTAATGTACTATTTCTGAATAGAAAGGATTGCACTGTTGTGTTTTGGCGTGAAGAGTAAGACAGCCGGTGAAATTACTGGCACTTGAGGTATCCCACCTTAGGCCTCTAGGTTGGCAACGCATCTGCAATCCCCCTGGTTTTGCAGGTGTCTATGGGCGGTGGTGATCTCTTAGCATAAGGAGACCCACTTGCTCGACTGCCTTTTTACAACATAAAAAATAAAACTGAGCAACATTTAATCCAAAATTTGTCAACCTCTTTTCATTTATCTTGGTTCAGCAGTTTAGGCATTAAGAGGTTGTAGTGTGCACGCACACACCTTCAATCCATCCCTGTATTATCATGTATTCTTAGGATTAAGTTGCATTAATATACTACTCTTTAAACGAGCTTGACGTTTCCTTAACGCCCAACACCACAAGGTAACTACATAGACAGATAAACAGACGAACAGACAGACAGAGTGACTTTTACATTTTAAAATAATAAGAAAATTAGGGATTCAACTTGCTTCAGGAACATTTTTTGCAAAGAAATCTAATTTATTTTGAAGGCCCACATCAAAGAAAAATGATTGATTAATTGAATTTTAATTCTTGGTATCTCAAAGGCAAGGTTAAAGTATTTTGATTTATTGGCATAAATGTAATGTAATTACAAATTAAAGAATCGCTTCAACTTTATTACAATTTAGCTCAGTTTGTTTTGTGTTAAAACATCGTAACGGAAGTATTGCATTAGATTTTAGATTGGCTCAAATACTTTTTTTATATTTATTTCAGGCAACTTGGCCCATACAATAAGTACCTACCTTACAGACTAACATTCATATTTATAATTAAAAATATTTAAAACTAATTGGTGACAAAACGGCGTGACCCGTTGAGCCACCGTCCCCGACGTCGCATTCAACTGCGGTATGGTGCCCCGAACCGCCGGAACACGACGTTTTTCGGCCAGAAGGTCCCCCCCCCATCAGCAGCCGCGGCACGCGCACCACAAATGAGCTGAAGTGCACGTAGTTGACTTTCTGCCAAGTTTCTTGCGGCGCATTCTTCTTGCAATGATGGTCTTTCCGAAAGCGCTGGTAGTTTAAAAAGATGACGTGTAAAAGTGCCCATTGCGGCCTATTTACTGAATAAATCATTTGAATTTTGAATTTTTTGAAGTGGCGCGACTGCAGCTGGAACACCCCCAGCGTGTATCCGCTCTTCCGACGGACGTATTCCACTATATCAGCGACTGCAACTATGATACAGGGAAATTTATCGAGCAAGTGGATCACCTGATGGAGATGAATCACCACCGCCCATGGACACCCATAACATAAGTTGAGTTACGAATGCGTTGCCGGTCCTTTGAGTAGATAATAGCACAGTATAAAAAAGGAGCAGTAATCCGTCTCGGCAGCGTTCTTGATATAATTACCTACGCCGGCTCGGTACACTCTTCAGTTATGTATTTGATTTGATTGTCACATCGATACCTCCTACGTATACTGGTACAAGTGACAAATTTCTGATTTTTAGTTTTTTGCAATTTCGTGATTAATATTTCCTTATTTACCTACCACAAAAAATTTGCACGGATATTCCTATTAGTTTTGGAAATAAAGTGACGTATATGAATGCATCTAACACCGTTTTGCTAATCGGTACAACGTATACTGAGGCAACCGACATGCACCACTATACGCGCACCGATATTGTCGCGGGGCCGGGAAGTCCAGTGTAACTGGCAGTTGCCTCAGTGTACGCGCTAGCCGTCGCTGCGTGCGGACCGTTTAAACTGTTCTACGAACACATAATTTGATAGTATATATAAAAAAAACATGTTTTGGTCTGACAATTGCGGAGGGCAAGACCACAATAGCCGTATTTCTCATAGACAGTCATGGAAACTAAATCCAATGTGCTGATCCTTTGATCCTCTCCGTGATCTCTGTTGATCTCTGTTGTTCGTCTCTGATGATCCTTTTCGTGATCTATTTCGCTATGATTTCTTTGGCAAATGTATGGGATGTCAACATAACATTGGTAGTAACACGGTTCCACCCCAGTACCAGTACGTGATTCAGTTTCCTCGGCTATACCTACATGTACGCGTGCTATAAATATAACATTGCAGTATTACATTGCATTCTGGTAGTTGAGCATCCCCAAAAAGAAGGCGAAGGCATGCATGCTTTAATTAAAATGAGAACAGTAAATTTCAATATACCTACAGGTTGATAAAAAAAATCCTGTACTATACTGTAACCCATATTATGGCTACTGATTACTAATACGATATAAGTGGGAAAACATCGAAATTAGAAAGTCTTCTTGCGACTCCACTTCCATGCAAAACTTTTTTTTTTCGAATCACAGTATTTTTCTACTTGGATCATATTAGTAATTAGTAGCCCTAATGTGGTTTAAAGTATAGTACAGGTTTTTAATAACCCCCTATACACATTTTTTATACACACCTAAGAAATGTTACCTGGCTATGTATATGGCGAAAACGGGTAAACCGTATGAAGTTATAGAAGTTTCCCAAGACTCAGAAACAGACACAAAATTTAAATCTATTGTCAAGAAGACATTAATATATAAGGCGTATTATTAAAATTAATGATTATATCATGGATAGGGAAATTTGGAAATAATTCCGATCCGCATTGGCGAGTGCTTACTCCAAATAGCGAATTGAGAACTGTTTTAAATATTTAGTTGTGCTAAATACTTGTGATGTATAGATATCACTAAAATATGATTGTAAATCTGTTTACAAAATATACCTAGGTTTATTGCCAGACTCTTCTCAACAGAGGTTTTTTCGAACCGGTGGTAGATTTTTTTGACATTCATAAGTGCTTGTTACAATCTAAATTGAATAAAGATATTTTGACTTTGACTCAATATTTCATGTCAAAGCTTGGCTTAAGCAAAGTGTGTGCTAATCAGACTCACGCACGAAGGGTTCCATACCATCTATACAACTTCATTAGGATTAGCAAAAAACCGGCAAAAAAGATACATTTGTTGTATGGGGGCTCCCTTAAATATTTATTCTGTTCTATTTTTTGTTATTATATATATTATATTGACTACAGTTATACATAATCTGTGAAAATTTCAACTGTCTAACTATCATGGTTCATGAGATACAGCCTGGTGACAGACGGACGGACAGCGAAGTAGTATATAGAAGTAGGGTTTCCGTTTATACCCTTTGAGTACGGAACCCTGAAGAGGCACAAAAAGCTAAACCGTTATGTGGATACAAATGGTCGCGATGCGATATATGTATCACATGAGGAACCTTTCACAATAAAATACGAGTACACATTTGAATTTGCTTCCATTAATTTAAAGCACTTAGTACAATTACTTTCCTTAATTAAACCATTTATATTTCAAGTGAGGTTTTTTTATAAAGGTATATTTCTGTATTTTGTATAGCACGTTTAAAACATTACTAGCGGTATATTGGTACAAGTGGCATGCTAATGTTAGCGTATATTGATGCAAGTGATAAAAACGTTTATAAATCAATAGATGAAGGTAAAAGAGCATCTGTTTTATTGTTCATTGCAAGCCATATAAGTATTTCATCTAAAAATTCATATACAATATAAAAATATCGTTAGATCAGTAATCTACGCATTACGCCGTATACTGGAGCAAGTGGTAATTAGCTCAGTATACCGCACAACTACAAGATGTAAAATACGCGTATAGTAGTGTATCTGCAATTTTCTCAAAAACTATAAAAATTTCAAAATTCCATGAATACAGGTAGAAAGCAAATATTTTCTTTGGAACCAATGCAAAATTTGGAAAAGTTATATCATCAAATGAGAAAGTTACAGGTTTTGGAACCTTTGAACAGCTCTCCTGTAAATTTATGATTATGCACTTGTACCAGTATACGTAGGAGGTGTCGACATGAAATTTAAAGTAGGGAAAGGATTAGGAGAGATTTGAAGATTAAGTAGTGTTTACAAAAATGCATTTTACGTTTTTTTAATACCTAAACCATATAACCTGTTATGTTTTAAACGGTTTTATTTGACTTCATCACTACGTATATTTGTTACCTACAAATTAGCTACGGAGAAGTATTTGCGCTTCTTCTGGGATGTGCAAAAAGCTTTATTGTTGAATTTAAGTATAAAAAATTGCATTCTGCTAAATAACTTCAATAGATAGGTACGTTTTTATATATTAATTAGATGAATTTAAACATCCGTACACTGAACAATACTGTTTATTGACATATTAAACACATTATAAATGTGCGTGAGTCCGTACGTAACCGCGGAGTACTTGCGACTGATGGTTGCCGAGGTATGCTGAGAATTCGTGGCGCGTAGGTATAACTCGCGTTCCGGCCGTTTGTATGAAGACGATGTACTGCTCCTTTTTTGTACTGTGATAATAGGCTCGTTTTTGAAGATCATCAAGCCATATCAATCAATCAATCAAATACTTTATTTTACATAAAAACATGGTGTACAAAATAGGTCTTAAATATTTTCAGGTTTCACATGCTCTGTTGCTAGGACAACACGTAAAATACCATTTAATAAAATTAACAAAATAAGTAGAAATATGAATATAAAATTTAAATGTCAAGATACAAATAATAAGGCTCAATAATTATATAATTTACAAAAGAGAATGTCAATTTTTTAATTACAATAATTTACTAGCTTATATCCGTGGGGTGGCCGGACAAGAATAGCTCCCCCACATCTCATTCCGTTGGGTGTCGTAGAAGGCGACTAAGGGAAAAATCCAGAAGACGGGCAGCAGCGTCTTCTGCGTAAACCATCAGCATAACACTGCGATCCCCAAGCCGCCTGCCAAGCGTGGGGATTATGGCAACCCCCCCCCAATAAAAAAAATGATAGGTACAAATAAACCGCGGCCCCTAGTCCCCGGCAGCTCCTTTATCCCTGGCCTTGGTAGCGGGCCAGGTTACGGAGGAGCAAGGGGTGCGGCAAGTGGCGAGTTGTCGTTCATTGTGGCTTTCTAAGGGGGAGGCCTTTGTCCAGCAGTGGACGTCTTCGGGCTGATGATGACTAACTTATATAATTATGTCACTACTCAATATCATGATTTAAAAATTCTTCTACAGAGTAAAAGCATCTGTCTATAAGCCAGTTTTTGAGACACTTCTTGAAAGGATTTAGAGGTATTTTTTTAAATTCATCAGGCAGCTTATTGAATTTGGTTATAGACATACAATGCGTATTTCTACTGTACAGTTTAGTTCCTTTAAGAGGCATTACCAATCTATCTGGATATCTTGTGTGAAAATTACAGGTATCTTTTCATATAGTTATAAAAGTATAGATATACAGATAATGTTTAGCGAAGATAAAAATTTATTCAGTTCAAATAGATGATATTGAACCGTATAACTCACGCCCTAAATCAAGTTTAGCTCGACATGTTTCGGGCTAGTTCGTAGTCCTTCTTCTAGGAGCAACGTGACTCGGCGGCTGCTCCAACACGCGCACTGCGCGCCACCGCTCTGCTTGCGGTGAGTTATTTATTCGGTACAATAATAATATATTTTAATATGAGTGAGTCTTGCGATAGTTTCATGTTTAAACAAGGAATAAATAGATTTAAAAAAATATATTTGTACGAGCAAGCAACGTACATTTAGGCAACAAAGCAATTTCAAGTTGACCTCATTTACTTAGTTAGGTATTATTTTATTTGTAATTGCTTTAATTTTAATTCCACTTCAGTTCGCAACAAGCTATCAAGAGCGCCGCGCGTACCTACTCATAATAACCATCATTTTAGATTTAACTAAGTGCTTTAAATACAATAAATTCGTTTAGTATTTTAGTTGAATCTTTAATTGCTTCGGCTAAACCCGAACAATATTATATCTATCTCTTTCTAAAATGTTTTTATCTATGCAGCAGATCTAGCGCTACTAGCATTAGGTCACATCATAAGTACCTACATAATTATGTCTGTCATTGTCTTATATTGACTTTCAAACCTTTCTAAATCTGTTAGATGTAAAAGTAGCTTAAAAGAGTTTTTTTTGATAACATGAATTATCAAACGTTTTTTTTTAATAAAAAAGGAGTCAAATAGGTACCGTATTAATGCAGTGACCGACATAAACACTTTACCCTCCTTCCACCACTTTGCTTTCCCCTTAAAAGCTACGTAATAGAAAAAATCAACACCTCATGCTCTGCTCTATACAATAAACCATATTTCTTTATTGCCATTACCAACTAAAAATTAATTAACTTACCCAAAACACTTCCTGTGCCGATTTAATTAAGGATTGTAATCATTTGAAGTACCTAATTCATGCAACATTTGTGATAAGCAAGTCATTCGTTATAGTGATTGAGTGTACCTGTTTCACATTAATTGTATGAAGTCATGCCATAAAAGCATTTTTCATCACAGCTCGCAAGCAGTGTCGTAAAATGCAGGCCGACTTGGTTGCAGTTCTCTAAATAAAACCCAAGGGCCCTTTCTTGCTTATTTTGCCCAAGGGCATAATGTTTTTTTATTTGTAGTAGGTACACTTACCCATTAGTTCCTCAATCCTCACGTCGAAGGTTCAGGTTAAAATGAAATAAAATCACAATAGAAGAACAGAAATACGTTTACATAAAAAAGGTTGTTTTTTTTACTAGCTATTTGGCTGTATGAGCTGGCTTCACGCGCCTGTGTATTTATTGTACGTTCTTAAAACAAATTTGCCCGCTATCCTTTAAAAACAAATGGTTTGGATGCAAGCCCGGTTTGTTTTTGAACAGTCTGTGTTGCCAGCCAGTGATGACATACAGATCTGAGACGTCGGCGCTTACGATGGGCCTCATGAGGAAGCTCAAAGTCACTCAGAGGGCTATGGAGATGGAGATGTCTATGCTCGGGGTTGCTCTGCGGGATAGAATCAGAAATGATGATATCCGCAGTACTTAGAACTAAGGTTACCGACATAGCCCAAACAATTGCAAAATTGAAGTGGCAGTGGGTGGGGGACTGATGGCCGATGGGGTCAGAAGGTTTTCGAATGGCGTCCGCGGACCGGGAGACGAGCTGTCGGTAGGCCTCCAACAAGATGGAGCGACGACCTGGTTGATCGCGGGATCGCGGTGTATGCGGAAAGCACAAGACCGGTCTGAGTGGGGAACCTTGGGGGAGGCCTAAGTCCAGCAGTGGACGTCATTCGGGTGACATGATGATGAAGCCCGGTTTGAACCCACAATCCTCTGCTTGAGAGGCCATAGGTCAAACCACTAAGCCACCGCGGCTTTTTAAGAGAGATTAAATATCCAATGAAAATACGAAGGTCAAATTTAAGAGTAACTCACCTGTCTCTTAACTGAAATGGGTTTCGAGTATCGTAACGTAACTCTTATCAGCTAATTATCAGTTTTAGTTAGGCTCTTGGCGGCTGGGGCCATTGAGAGATAAGGTGATAGAAGGTTATTGACACCGTAAATTTCAGTGGGTTCATTGTGGTAAGGGTTTACTAGATAGTAAACAAGTACACAAAAGCAAGGACCCGATTGACCCTTTTTTGCGAGTCTATGGTCCCTAAGGCAACTCAACCCTAAAAAAAACACTAGGTAGTATCTTTGTCAGACGGTATGCTTGTGCGAGATCAATTATGAATTCATAGCCTTGTGGTTTTGAAATGTAAGGGAATTCTCATAATGTCTCTAGCACGGGCACTCCATCTAGCATAATCGTGTTTGCCCGAAATTCACTGTCTATAGCATAATACGTATCGTATATTTTTTTAGCAGAATGATTACTTCGCATATAATGTACTTGGTAGTCAAACAAAGAAAGTCTACGTTTTGCGTCGCAACTTAGGTTAAAAACAACAAATGATAGCAAGAAATAATTACAGAGGACATTAGGGGATATTATTATAAATTATAGTACCCAAGAGGCGGCATGTTTACGTAACTTAAGACTTCCCTTAATTAATTACTATTTTAAAGCACACCTACATTAAAGCGTGACGCAGAACCTGTAGAGAAAATCTTTCTATGTTGTGGCAGAGTCCTAAACATAGGAAACGATAGGTATAGTTTATTTTAGTTAAAATGACGAAAAGTACTTAAAACCAACCAATTCCAAAATCTATTGTTTAATTGTTATCTTCAAGTAGGCCTGTAAAACAATTACGCAGGTGTGTCGGTAGGCCCAAAGTATACTGTGAACAAAAATAATCTTGATAGTTTTGATGTTGTTTGTCGGTATTACACTGCACGACGTGCGTTTCTAAAATAATAATTATATACTTAAAATCACTTTGTACAATTTTTGAATAGTACGTATTAAATATTAGCCATATTCTTATATGCGATATGTATTAGTGTTCTGTTGATTTATTATGTATCAAAAATGACAATTTAAATATTAATTATTTTTAATGTTAACTATAAGAAAATCTAATTTGTATAAGAGTTATTATATACTACGAACGATATTTTAAATTTTATTTAATGTTATTAGTAGCCTTAAGCATATGAACTATGTATTTTTTTATCCTTTTTGCATTACAATATAGACGGATTACTCGGTCAGTTTTATTATGTCTCTTTTCCTTTCATATTTAGCAACAAAAGAAGTTGTAAAACGTACATTTTCGTCATTTTAACTGAAAAAAACTATATCTTGGCATGAAGCCTACTGTAGTGGAAGTCTGGCGTAGAAAGAAAATGCTGGGCGTACTTTGATGACTACTCGTACATACACAAGGAGTACAGAATATGCGAAAAATGTGTGAAGAAAAAGAGAAAAATCTTCAACCTAATTTCACTAGCCTTTATTTTGTTAACTCTAAAATTACAAAACCGGATTTTTATTGCTCATAACTATTTTTTAGTCCTAATGTTACTATCCCGAAGGTTTATAATGTCTTTCTTCATGTCCGAATTATCACTAGCTCTTATTTTAGTAAGTCGATTTTTTTAAGCCCGATATTATATGTCATAATTTTTTTCTACTACCACTAAATAGGTACTAAACCTTGCCTGTCCGAGTCGCTTCTGCTCGGTACCCTTAGTGTAAGTTTTCGGTTACAAAATACGCCTCGATCGCGTTCGCTTTTAAATATCAATGTGTATGGAAACACGAACATCGCAAACGTTCCGCTAGAGGCGCTGTTCGTGTTTCCATACAAATTGAGATTTTAATGCGAACGCGATCGAGACGTATTTTGTAACCAAAAACTTACACTAAGGGTACATAACGGTCTTTCTCGCTCGCTTTGCTCGCTCGCCCACTTGCGTGCCACTCTCTACCTTACAGTTACATTAAATTTAGTAGGTAATAATTAGGTTATAAAATTACAGTCTTGATAATATGAAGGTTGGTAGGTGTAACGAAATGAGTACCTAACGATCTTAGATCTAGTGGAGAGTTCCCTAATTTTTTGTCCATCAAGATATATCTACTCGTACCTAAAGTTCAAAATAATAAGCTTAGTATTCTACAGGTCGCGCTAAAAGTAAAACAACGTTGAGAAAGAAAGCTATCGTTTTATCTTGAGCTTTTATAGCCCATTCAGGTGAAGCTTGCGGAGTCATTCTCGGTTAATATGTTTCTGGAAGCTTCGACTGGCAAGGCTAATTTTGTTTTAGGTACTTTAAGAAGGTTAAATGATCACAATTTGAGTACTTTCGTTAAGTGCTTCCACAAGCTGGATTTTACGGACGTGATAGGGGCTGCAAACGCAGTAAATGCATTCAGGTCTTTTGCTATCGCATTAACGGGGCAAATATTGATAGGTATCGTATAAGAGCCCTCGCTCACGGCAACGTCCCGTTTTTTGCGGATTCGGTTTTTTGCAGGATCACGTTTAGTATACGTGCTACTGTGGTAACATTGACATGAGCATTCGGTTTGCAAGTTGCCGCAAAAATCCAATCCGTTCGAAATGTGCTGTACGGTTTCGCCACTACAAACCGGACGACTGGATCCAGTAAATAATTGGGTAATATTTTTCTGAGCATTTCGTATTTTGTACGGAATATTCCAAGTTTAGGTATGTTTTTTACGTCAGGCTGCTAATTTACTCTTAAACCACTAATAATTCTCAAGGAAACTTAACCGTTATAGTTTTCCTTGTAAGTTTGGTATACTTACTACCATCCTGATTTTTTTTTAAATTTCCACACACCGGTTTTGATTTTAGAGGGGGACGGGGGACGCTCGATTTTAATGAAAATTTGCATTTTAAAGTTGAATATTTTGCAAACAGACCTCAAGCTTCGTAGTCAATTTTCTAACCACTTGGCCATCCGGTCGTCTATTGTATTGTATTGTATTGTACTGTACTGTATTAGGTATATTGCATCGTATAGTATTATATTGTATTGTATTGAACTGGTGTAAAACGCTAGCCCATATTAATTAAGTGAATTGGTTAGAATTTTGCTTGATCATGCTTTCAGAATCGCTGTTTAAGCGGACATAATTTATCTACAACACCTGAACAATGAAGCTCTCGCCACGCTGCTCTTGTAAAGTGACAGTGTGAAATTTCCACATCAAATTAAATTAATTTACTAAAATATGTTCCAACAAGTTCGACGTAGTGTTTCCAACTAAATTATTCTATTAAATTATTTCGTTGCAAAACTTATTCGAATAATTTTGCCAAAAATAGAAGTTCTCCGTTCAGAAACGTGATGAATTACCATGTAGTTCTTTCATGAAATTATTCCAGCGCCATGCATACAAATTGTAAATTTTGTCTGCCTGCTAAGTATTTTGTGAGTTTACTTAGGCGTTTTCTGAGAATGTATGGTCTTGGGTTTTAATTAATTATCATGTGAACCCAGGGTGGAAAAGAGCTTTTAACAATCACTGTTGCTTTTTCTGTTGTGTACCGTGGTGGATTCTCTATACCAGCTATAAATTAATTTATATTATGACTTTTTTCCACCCTAACCACCTGGAAGTAGCTGGCAGTCTAGAGTACTTCAAGTGTCTTCCAGTTAACATAAAATTTGGGAGCACATTTATTTATTTATTCAATACAAAGTCAGGCTTACAGTTCGCACCAAAACGCCTAGCTCATTAATACTTAATACCTTCTTCTTCTTTGTCGGTATCACTCTTGACAGAGTGGTCGTGGTCATCGCTTCAGGTGTTGGTGGCAAGCTTCACAACACGCCGCCATTCCTCCCTGATGGCCGCCTTCCTCGTGCATTCATGTAGTAGTTAAGTCATCACTACTTAATACCTACTATGCTAAAAATAACATTATTTTAGATTAAAGTGCTCCCCAACCATCGGCAAACACGTCAGCAGCATGGATTTCAGTCAAAATTCATGCTGATTGAAGGCTCTTTTTGATATCCTGTCGTTCCACCACTTAAATTAGTGTTATTACTTTTATTACCCATAACACAAGCTTTGCTAAGCTTACTTTGGGACTAGGTCAATTGGTGTGAATTGTCCCGTGATATTTATTTATTTTATTTTATTTATTGTTAGTTTAAATGTTAAAAGAAACATGGATGCGCAGAAAAACCAGAAAAAGAAACCAGCGCTCGGAATCGAACCCATTGGTGGTGTACCCCTACGTCATGGCACGCACCACGGAATGCTAAGGAGCTGGGTTCGATTCCCAGCGCTGGTCTGTTTTATGTTTTGATGAGATTATTATTACTGTGAAGCCGTGGTGGCCTAGTGGTTTGACCTATCGCCTCTCAAGCAGAGGGTCGTGGGTTCAAACCCCGGCTCGCACCTCTGAGTTTTTCCAAATTCATGCGCGGAATTAAATTTGAAATTTACCACGAGCTTTGCGGTGAAGGAAATCATCGTGTGGAAACCTGCACAAACCTGCGAAGCAATTCAATGGTGCGTGTGAAGTTCCCAATCCGCACTGGGCCCGCGTGGGAACTATGGCCCAAGCCCTCTTGTTCTGAGAGGAGGCCTGTGCCCAGCAGTGGGACGTATATTGGCTGGGATGAATGATGATGGATGATGATTATTACTGTAGGTAAGGTGGTGGTTGTGATGGAACTAAATAATTAGTTTTTTTCTTTCTCTTCATTTTTCTCCCGAAAATGTCACTATTGCGCTATTGGGGATTAATTAAATGCGGTACAGAAACGGCCACATAAACTAATAACCTAACCAACCAAAAGTTAGATATCCCCCGACTTTGTCACTTTAAAGTTCAATATTTAAAAAACGGGTAAACCGACTTTGATGAAACTTGTCTAAGAACCATTCCATCGGTCCACCCGTTTAAGAGCTATGGAGTTTAAGAGCACAGGATCGTAAGTTGAAACCCCGGCTCGCACCCCTGATTTTTTCGAAATTCATGTGCCAAATTACTTTTGAAAATTACCACGAGCTTTACGGTGAACCTGCGAAGCAATTCAATGGTGTGTGTGAAATTCCCAATCCGCACTGGGCCCGCGTGGGAACTACGGCCCAAGTCGATTCATTTTCTGAGAGAAGGAAGTAACCAGCAGTGGGACCTATGTAGAAAGATGATGGTGAAGCAGCAGTGCTTGCACTGTTGTGTTTCGGCGTGGAGAGTAAGACAGCCGGTGAAATTACTGGCACTTGAGGTATCCCATCTTAGGCCTCTAGGTTGGCAACGCATCTGCAATACTCCTGATGTTGCAGTTGTTTATGGGCGGTGGTGATCTCTTACCATCAGGAGACTCACTTGCTCATTTGCCATCCAGTAGAATAAAAAAGAAAAAAAAAAGAAATGTAGGTACTTCATTTTTGCTGCCTTTCAAATTTCTACGGAACAATCAGTGGGCGAGCCTGCTCCAATTATTTTGTGTCAGATTTTCACATGAAAAATAAATCCTGAGTTCAGTTTACTCCAAACCTAGCCTCCGGGTAAAACACTAGGAAACGGTCCCTTACGCTTATCATGCAAATGTTATGTACCTAAATAAGTCAGTAAAGATACAACAAACCGCTGTGTTACCCTGAATGTTCGACGTTGTAAAGCCGGATATAAAGACACGGTTTTCTCTCGTTCCCCATGATTCTGTGTCATTACGACTTATAAAATGCAAAATGTGGTTATTAAAAAGAATATTAAGATTAGATTTTTTTGTTGCCAAACGAGGAAAGCTATTTAAAAAGTCGTAGAATCATATAAAACCAGAAATTCATCAGAATCCGGATATCTCGTTTTTAACGTTCCGTAGACCTACAAGGAACCCTTGTATTTTCTCTATGTCCGTCCTCTGTCCGTAGATTGAAGTTAAATAAAAGATTATAATTATAATGTTCAAATATTGCTATTTTAATTTAATTTGGTGTTTAATTTCTTCTTTGTTATTTCAGATTATATGTGCCTGCAATCAATTATGAAATTGAAAAGAAAAACATTCAAAAAATAAATTCACCGTACACACCTACCCACCTTATTTTAAGTAGTCCATGAAAATTTTTCAAAATACTAAGTAATCTCAGAACTGGAGAAATAAAAAACAACCATTCGTCCAAAATTGAAAATACAAACTGAAATATAGATGCACAGAAAAACCTAAAAAATAAGACCAGCACTGGGAATCGAACCCAGGTCCTCGGCATTCCGTGCCGCGTGCTATACCGCTACACCACTGCTGGACGCGGTATAGCACGCGGCACGGAACGCCGAGGACCTAGTTTCGATTCCCAGTGCTGGTCTTATTTTTCAGGTTTTCTTTGCATCTATATTTCAGTTTGTATTTTCAATTTAGGTTTTACGGGATGACCGTAAAAGTAAAAATTTGGAATTGAAATAAAAAATACAAAAAGATTCCAAAAAAAAACAATCTTCATTTGTCCAAACATCAGACCAAAAACTTGACGATTCAAAACGCACCGAGAATGCATGTACAGTCACCAGCGCCAATAACTGACACAACAATGCATGTATAAATATCTAATATGACTCTATTTCTAGGGCTGGCAATGTTTCAGATATTTTTGCACACTCCGCTGTGGCAGATATTAAGGCAAGACTGTACACAGTAAAAACAAAAGGCATGAAACCTTTGTTTGAAAATGAAACAATATAATATTCTTCATTGAACACACCAACACAAAATAGTACTCAGTACTGAAAACACGGTTAGGTATATAGAGATTTTCCAAGGTACAATGCTTAACTGTTCTACATTTACTATGACTACCCGAACAATTACCGGTAACTCTGACGACCAAATGTGCTATCTAAAGATAACGTGAACTCTTAAGAAGCACCAAACTCTCTCAGCACGTCTGTGTACATAAAACCTAACGACTGGGGGTGCGAACGTTAAACACCTACGTGCTCAATCAATAGTTAAGTGCTCGAAATGTTGGGGCGTTCATTTTTATTTATAACAGGTATTGCGATGCTTTTGGTGTCACATGAGGGGAAGAGTAAAAGCTGGTAGGCCTTTTAGTGTTTGCGGTAGTGTAAAAGCACTGCACGTACAACATATTCATTTAAGAGTGATGTTCAGTATTAAATTAGTATTTTTTTTTATTCGACTGGATGGCAAACGAGCAAGTCAAGTGGGTCTCCTGATAGTAAGAGATCACCACCGCCCATAAACATCTGCAACACCAGCAGTATTGCAGATGCGTTGCCAACCTAGAGGCCTAAGATGGTATACCTCCAGTGCCAGTAAGTTCACCGGTGTCTTACTCTCCACGCCGAAACATAACAGTGCAAGCACTGCTGCTTCTCGGCAGGATTAGCGAGCAAGATGGTGGTAGCAATCCGGGCGGACCTTGCACAAGGTCCTACCACCTGCAAACACCTGTATGTGTGTTAGTTTCCTATACATCGTATTTTTCTTGGTTTCTTGATGTCGAAAGGAACTTAGTCTAAAAGAACAAATACGTATGAAAACGTTTATATAAGGGATAGATCCACAACTATAAGTTACCTCACGAATCAGCCTGTTAACAGTGGCACTGCGCGGTATTATTGTGATTATAGTCGAACCATTAGCCCCGAATGCTTTCATTGGCCCACTAAGGGTTTATTTGCTCTGTTAATGGATGGGGGTGATATTCTCGTATGCCTGTATTTTGCTGCACTACTGCTTCGCTTGGGAACGTTAGCAGGCTTATGTACAATTTTCGCTGGATAAGGAAACGAAATGTGTTTATAATTGGACGGTTTTATTTACAATACGGAAAGATTGTGAACATTTTTTTTTTGTAGAAGAATATTTTCACGAGAATATTTCTAATGCTAGTTTTGGAAGGTATTCAAATAAAAAATGGCTTATATAATTAAGATTTCCCCAATGTATTATAAATAAAAATCATGACTTTTACTAAAAATATGTTGGCAAGTTAGGCTACAAATGACTAAAAAACTCTTAAACTCTTGTTACTTGTTAGCAGAAAACAATTACGTGTGACAGACTGACGAATAGACAGACATTTAAATAAGCGGAAATAATCCGATTGACATACCCATTTCTCTTTCAACAAGAATAAAGAAAACTCGCGTTCATATTTAAAACAACGAAAAACCGATAAAAAATAATGATTTGTTCACCACGGCATTAACAAACGCCGTAGCATCCAAAATTATATTCCAGATCATATCCAGACCCACTAGCAATGAAGAATGAGCTAGTGAATGCAAAACCAGTTTGTGGACTTTAGATTTATTGTGGCCATGGGCTGTACCTATTTTACCTCTAGCTGTGACTGCTGAATATTTATGAACATACGTGGCATTATGAGGGTTAACTCTGCATGCACAAGCAAGATAAATTTTGTGGAAGTATAATTGTAGTTTTACTGTAAAAAGCCGTAGTCGCCCAATGGTTTGACTTATTATTAACTAGCGTTTACCCGCGGCTTCGCACGCGTAAATCAATTAAATACAGCAGTTGAAATTCCGGGATTTTTAATTCTCGTGGGAATTCCCTAAAAATAACTTCGCGGTTTCATTGACGTTATATTATAAAAGCCATGCCAAATTTCATGACTCTAAACCCAGCGGTTATTATTTCGAGATTGTATCCCTATCCCGTGGGAATATTGGATAAAAAGTAGCCTTGTATATTTCAGATGTCCAGCTGTCTACATATCAATTTCATGACTCTAAACCCAGCGGTTGTTATTTCAAGATTTTATCCCTATCCCGTAAGAATATCGGGAAAAAAAGTAGCTTATGTGTTATTCTAGATGTCCAGCTATCTACATACTAAATTTCATGACTCTAAGCCCAGCGGTTGTTATTTCAAGATTTTATCCCTATCCCGTGGGAATATCGGAATAAAAAGTATCCTATGTAATCAAAGTTATAAATTTACTTTTTGCCAAATTTTATCCAAATCCGTTTAGCCGTTTCAGCGTGAAAAAGTAACAAACATACTCACTCACTCACTCACTCACAAACTTTCACATTTATAATATTAAGTAGGATAGCTCTTATTTTATAGCACAACCAATAAGAAACATATGTTTTTTTTGTTTATGTCTATGTCTGTAACCATTTAAAAAAACCCACAATGCTTAAATTTTGTATATAATATGTGTACAACTCTTGGTGCGCGAGTCTCGCACTTGGCCTGTATTTCTGAATGTTGTAGCTTATTCTTCATACGAAAAGGAAATGTCCAATTACATTAGTTCTGTTTGAAACATTATATTTCGTCGCGACTAAATTGCAACTTGATATTTTTTTCTCAAATTGAGCCACTTTAGCTCTTCAAATGCGAATAGAAGTCAGAAGGAAACTTTATTGGAATTACAATCACTTAGCAATAATATTTCTTTACTTTCTTTTTTTCCATGATGGCAAGTTCCTTTAGTTTGTCTTGGTATTTAATCGTGTTCTTATTTTTGGTAATGTTTCGATATTCCCACGGACTCGTGTTAAATCCAAAACATTTAACCACTAATTATAATCAATTAATTTGTTTCAACACTTGACTTCAAAAAATAGTGTTGGAAAAGAGAGGAATTATGATTATTGAAATTTGAAATGACAACAGAAGTCTTTAAGCTAGTCACTTCTAGGATGTTAAGACCAGATGGCCTAGTGGGTTAGAGAACCTGACTACGAAGCTTGAGGTCCGGGTTCGATTCCCGTTCGGGGCAGATATTTGTATGAAAAATACGAAATGTTTGTTCTCGGGTCTTGGGTGTTTAATATGTATTTAAGTATGTATCTATCTATATAATTATATTTATCGTTGCTTAGTACCCATAACACAAGCTTTGCTAAGCTTACTTTGGGACTAGGTCAATTGGTGTGAATTGTCCGTGATATTTATATTTTTATATTTAAGGAATGCCATTACCGCAAATGAATTTCGACAAACTCAGAGTGGCAATAGGTACTAAACCACGTAGGCCAACACGGCTACATTAAGCTCATTTTAATCCCCGACGCTAAAAGAGGTGTGTTATAGAGTTTGACGCTATCCCTCGGTTGCGTACCGACTCGCACTTGGCACTCGTAACAAACTACGGGATCAGCTCAAATTTTCGATCTTTTACAACCATCGACCCGCTGATCTCAAGTGTATTTTTGTAGTGATAATGACATTAGCGAATGAAATAATTTCATGTCAAACATGCTAAGTGTCACATCGGTGTCAAGGCAGTGCACCGAAATGACAATCACAAGGCAAGGTGGGCCAATCAACTTTTTTACCGACACTTTCGGCGTCTCCCGCGTTACCAAAATTGTCTCTGTTTACCAAAAATCGTACTTCCACAAGATATTTCACGTTTAATAGTTAAGCATACGTAGGATGCATGTATTCATTTACACATCTATTAAATTACAGAAAAACATATTTACTTAAAAAAATCTGCAATTGTTTGAAAATTTCGCGACAGATTTAGTGTCGGTAAAAAGTTGATTGGCCCAGGTATGACTTTTATAAGCATACTAGCTGTTGCCCGCGACTACGTACGCGTATTCGTTATATAATTATCGCGCGAGAACTATGCAATTTTCCGAGATACCAGTAAAAACTATATTATGTTCTTCCCCGGAACTCAAACTATTTGTATATAAAACCTGAGGCCGTATTGTCTTGATCACAATGAAATGACAGTTTTGTATGTGAAAACTGTCATTTGATTGCGATCGCGAGCGTCAAAACGTTAGGAAACGGTCTCTTGCTCGAACCTACAATCTTCTGCTTGAGAGCCATAAGGTCAAAACACTAACCCCCTTATTCATAAAACTTAACAAGCCTATGTTAACTAACAAATGCTTTGTCCCTTTCTAACAAATACAAATGTCGAAGTGACAGATAAGGACAAACGAATTTTAGCGGCATTTTAACTAAAATAGGTTTGATGATGATAGGTTACAGTACAATTATATTATTATTAGTAATTACGAACGAGAGTCTATTAGAAGCCCGAAGTCGAAGACTGAGGGCTTTAATGAGTCGATGTTCGTAATTCTAGTACCGCCCGTGCGACATACAATGTTTTTCATCACATTTGCGAGTAAAATTTATATTTTTAAAAGAAAAAATATAATTGTTCTAAATATTGGCTATACCTTAGGCTGCGCTCTTGGCAGCGCCGCCCTCCCCTCACCCTCCCTCAGCTTGTGCCTGAGCCGCGTGTGCATGTGGTCCTGCTGCTGCACCATGCGCAGCACCGCGCGCAGCGCCATCAGTACGGGCACCGACCGACTCATTTACCGTCCTTGGTCTTCATGACAAGAAATGTGTACGCGCAATGACTCATTTACCGACCACGGTTTCATGACAAGTACATTACGGACGAGGGTTTTATCTGGGGGTTGCAATCAAGGTAGCCTTCATGTTTTGACACTATTTACGAGCAAGTGTGATGAAATGTACTATTATTCACCATCACGCACGATACATCGAAAGATCAATTGAAATTGAAATTTGATTACCATTTTAACCAATCAAATCACAAACTTAGTTAGGCATAAAAAGTTAAATTCAGTCATTTTACAAAGTTCATTGCCACGACTAGTACCACAAAAACTATAAAGTATAATTCCAATAATTGAATAGGCGCTTATACCGTTAAGCGATTCGAACACAATCCGGGAGTAACGTAAGACGTCGCATAAAAAATGTATCTCAAAAATGCGTCAAAACTGAGTATTAAGTAATGAACTTTTATATGGCAGATTTATATGGCGCGTGGTATAGGCACAGTGTAAGAAAAGTATAGGCACTAAACTATTTTATTGTTATCGCGGATGCAGACTGCGTTTCCACGAGAGAATGCGTTGCGAGAAATGTATTTACTTGTCATAAACCAATGGAAACGTTTTATTTCGTTCCTTGCTCTACCGAGCTGCAGCAGAGCTACTACAAAACTTGAAACTCGAAGTTCGTGTCATGCGGTCCCTCTGCAGGGCTACTACGAAACTCGAAACTCGAAGTTCGTGTCGTGCGGTCCCTCTGACACTTACACTATTTAATACGAGAGCGAGAGGACGGTGCGACACGAACTTCGAGTTTCAAGTTTCGTAGTAGCCCTGCTGACACTTATACTGTTTACTTAATAGTTACCAAGTCAAGATCTGATGATGGAATCCTAGGGAGATCGAGGACAAACCTCAAATTTTATAAGCACACCTATGGCGACTTTGGCATTTTTAGCATTAAGATGAGCATTTACATTCAGAAAGTATCATTTGGTAACCCGGACCTAATGAAGAAGACCGTAGATGACCAATGGAACTCATCACAGCTAAGTATGCTCGCTTATCTATAAACGATCATGATTAATATACCTAGATAAGCGACTAAGAAAAGCTTTAAGTTAATGATTCTTTTGAACTGATCTCATGCTGAAGCCAGAAGGTAGGCAATGGAACTCAGTTATAAAACAACGTAACTAAATCTTGTTTGGGCTTAAGTGGAATCGTTGTGAGAGATGTACTTTGTCTACGAATCACTAAAAAGTGAGAAATAAAGAAATTTTTTGACAAAAAAGTAAAAACGACTCCAAAAAAATAAAAAAATGGAACCGACTACAAACCCTTGAAAATTTTTTCTAGGTAAGTACGTACTAGCTCGAAGTCGGTGACTCAGCACGACCAGCAGGAGGGATTGAAAACCATAGTATGTAGGTGAGGTAAACGACTATTATTGTCCCACTCCTGCTGCCTCGTGCACCGACTTTGAGCTAGTAGGTACCATCAGCCAAATATGTGGTCTACCAACCTAAGCTGATAATCGTTTGCATGTCATAAAACAATAATGCCAATAGACGTGTCTGTCAATTTGAATGTTCGACTTTAGCGACATATTTATTTGATAGGAACTTGTTTAAAATTGGTAGACCACTTTTGGCTGACGGTACCTAAAAAATATTGTCTAGGGTTTTGTAGTCGGTTCCATTTTTTGTTATTTATTTTTTATTTTTTTGGAGTCGGTTTTACTTTTTTGTTAAAAATATTCTATTCACGAGCTAGCTTCCCGATTCCACCCATAAGTACCTATGCTTGTTTCTCCCTCCCGCTTTCCCGCTTTCCTCTCTCCGCATCCAGCTCCGCTTTCTGGTTTTGTATGAATTTTGAGCTAAGTATAGGTACCAACTCCCTGTCCACCGATGAGGAGAGGAGATTTTATCCAATTCTATTGGTGAATTTGGATTTTTTATTGCTCACCGCTCTACTGTTCTGCTCCGTGAAACGGACACAACCTTTGAGTGTTCTAGGATGAAGCCAGACGAGGTACGTATAGTTTATGATTATGTATGGACATCGTATTTACAATTTCTGCTGCATTCGAATAAAACAAAAGCAAACCTACGGCGTCAAAATAATTCATGCTAAATACTTGTGATGTTACAAATCATTTATATAGTGAAAATCTGTTTTAAAAATATAATTATACTCGTTAGTTTCTTGCCGGTTCTTCTCGCAATTTTCGAACTCTAATTTTTCTTGAAATTATAGTGCTTGTTTGCCTAAATTGAATTAAAGATATTGACGTTGATTTGACTTTAACCAATTCTATTTGGATTTGATTTTATCTTGCTCACCGCTCTACTGTCTCGCTCCGCTCCGTGGACAGGAAGCCTTTTGAGTTTCTAGGATGAGCAGACGAGCGTACGTAATTTATACTGTGTATTCGTATGTACAATTTCGCTGCATTCGAATTTAAACAAAAGTCAAACCACACGGCGATCAAAATTAGATCATAGCTCATTTATTGTGTGAAACCAAATACGTGACCGAAAAACTTGACTCAAAAATCATGCATCTAGCTTGCCCTTTTGGTTCTATAATAATTATGTGTTAAAGAAAATACGGTTCTCTGCCTTTCCGCATAATTATTTTTCCGGTTGTTTCATTTGCTGTTTTATTTTCACAGTCATGTTTTCTCTGAAACCATGTTTTTTTTGAACTTTCATAAAACAAATTAACCCTTAACAACCTACGTGCGGCTCAGACCTTAGCAATTTAGAATATAATAATCGATGCAATCGCGTCGCACATACTTCTAGTGACTTGTACCTTTTCCTGGGGGCCAATAAATGGCCGCATTGGTCGACAGGTACTTTGGAATGTGAATTAGTTTAGAATTGCGAGATACGCTGGCGACAACGGTCTCAAGAGACGTAGGTAGTTGTTTGCGGATATTCACCACGTGATCTCCCAGACCGAACGTAGGTGGTTTGATTGTTTATTTGTTAACATTTTTAATTAATCAGGACCATATAACTATGGTATATGGTTATGGTATATATAATTAAAAATATATATTTTTATTTTTTACTTACAACATGCTTCTAGTAACCAGTCACAAGAGGTGGTTAATAAATGTATCATAACCAATGAAGCGCCTTTGTTCTCGAATGGCCTCCGAAAAAGGTTGTGGACCACAGCGAGGCGCAATGCAGATGTACGGGTTCCCAAGAAATACACCGCCGTTTTGTTTGCAGGAGATCACCACAGACTCGCCAACACGAAGCATTGGGTCGAAGTCTTCAACCAGTTCATCATACTAGGCATAATCTCACCTAGGGGTAGTAATTTCGTCATTCCGAAACCAGCGTATTTGACTGGCAGCCCCATGAAAGCAACATAGTCAATGGCTGATAGTTTCGCAAGAGGCGTGTTTGAAACTCTTTCAATTTTCAACAATCCGATGTCGTTATTTACTAATACTTTAGGTTTAACCACCGCTATGTAACCTGGATGTTTCACAGTTTTGATTATTTTTGCAAAGAATTTTGTTTCGTTCGCTAGTATCGTTGTATCGCCGTATTTAATTCTAATTTTCCTGGAATCGCTCACCGGGGGGGATGCAGTGGGCTGCGGTGAGTACCCAGTTTGGGGTGATGAGACTGCCGGAGCAGGTCCGGAACATTGGAGGTTTTGCCTTCTGAAACATAACGGCGAATGGGAATTCCTGTCCATCATCCGGCACTCCTCCCACGACCCTCGGTCGTATCTGCCGCGCCGCTACTGGCGACAGTGTCAAAAGCGCGTAGAACACGATTTCAAATGCGGATGGCATAATGATTTTGCGTAGAAATCGTTATAAGACTTCACCACGATTTGTTGAAGTTTGTTCCAGGTGGGTTAAAGCTTGATATTTTGTAAGGCTTTGTTTTTATGGTGGCTTGTGTAAGTGATCACAATAAAATACAATGGTTAAATCTGCTTATTCAAATTTTATTTTACCATTTGATTTTAACTGCTTATTGCATGCCTACCAGGGATGTAACGGATGTGGTTTTATCGGAACCAGAAACGGAATCGGAACCGAAATTGGAACCGGAACCAGAATCGGAGCCCGAGTGATAGGTGGACGAGATGTTAAGGGTAGGTCCACTAAACCTGAGGGTTTATTGCGTAACGTTTGTGACACCCGCGATCACAATCAAATGATAGTTTTCGCATACGAAAACTGTCAGATTGTGATCGAGAGTGTCTGAAACGTTACATAATTAAATTTAGCCTTCTGTTTGTTTTTGATGTACGCCGCTCATGTCCAGTCGCCGCGGTAAGCATTGACTGACATCCGATATAACTTCCGTTTCAAAAGTAACGATATTCAAATAATACTTACGAATGTTTGTTCTCGGGTCTTGGTTGTTTAATATGTATTTATCTATATAAGTATGTTTATCTGTTGCCTAGTATCCATAGTACAAGCTTTGCTTAGTTTGGGACTCACGTGTTACATGATATTTTTTATTTATTTATTTTATCTTAGCTTCCCATTAAATGGCCCGCATGCTCGTTTAACCCGTTTTAAATACATGTGAAAAGCCAAAACACATTTCAAAAAATCTCACGTGAGATTTGGGGTGGGGGCGGAGTTAAGGAAAATCTTACGAAATCTCACCAGGTAGGGCGGGGGAGTCAAAAAAATCCTAAAAAATGTCTCACGTAATTTATGGACGCGCCCCAAGACAAGACAAGATGGTGAGGTACTTAATAAGCTTGAAGAAGTTCAAGCTTATTAAGTAAACAGGCCTTTATGTTAATTACTTTTGAAGTAACTTACATTACCGTTATTTGCTTTTACCCAGATACTACTACTACTGCTAGAACTTAGTCCCAGATACAAACCTTATACCTTAAAGGGGCACCGAAATTGTGGAACCGGGTCACGTTTTAAACTGCAGAATTGAATTTAATAAAAGGTTGTAACGAGGTGTCATACAGCTCGTTTCATCCTAACTCTTTGTACTGTCTGGTTTAGCACATATTCGAAAAAATAACATTTAAATTCAAATTTCCTTTTCTAAATTCCACACCTGTTCAATTTACGTCAAGTAGCCATTCTATTCAGAGCCTCCGAGCTGAACACTTACCTTTCTTTATCCTAGATCCTATAAATCTCTTAAAACTCCATAACAAGCTCATAATTTACTACTCCTATACGAAGGAAGGTTTTTATAATTGTACAGTGCATTTTGTGAAGTTTCATAAGATCATTAGATCGTAATACTGCTGGACTTCAGTGCCATTGATTTATATAAATAAAGAACTGGGCACGGAAACGTAAGTTGATTAACTATGTATTTTTATAATTGTTGATGCAGTGTCAAAGCATACCTTTTAGATACTTAAGACCGCGTCTGTTTTATCCGCAGGTGCCCTTTTATTATTTTCCTAAATAAATATCACTGTCTGCCCTATTCCTGTCTTCTTCCTTCATCCGAACAACTTCCCCGGACACCACCCCGTGACACTGGCGCACCAACGTGGTAGAACCCAACCAAAGACCCGAAGACCCGGAGACCGAAGATTTTTATTTACATTAGTATTTGTATTATTTTTTAAGTACTTTTCAAAACTACTAAGATAGATAGATAAGATAGTCTGAAGTCGTGGGGAAGTATATATGGAATTGTTTTATCTGTTTATTTGACCGCGCATCACGTGAAAACGGCTGAGCGGATTTTGATGCAAAATTTTGCTAATCTGTTGAGAACATCCTCGGCCAGGCAAGGCTATACAAATTCAACCTTTACGGGTTAGCCACTACACTACAGTACTACACTCGATTGAATTAAGTTTGTATCTGAATCTTATGGCGCTGCTTAGGGAGAAGGTGCAAACTTTTTCTTGTTTAATTTGCTTTGATCCCTATTCTAAGATCAGACACAACTAGTACTACCCAGACACTACTACTGCCCAAACACAGACCACACACTTTGGAACGATAAAGATACTCTACTACTACTACTTACTAATGAATAGCAAAACCGGGCCGATTTTTAAACCGCTGAACTGAATTTAATGAAAATGTGAAGATAGTTTGAAACCGTGGAAAGAACAAATAGAATAGTTTTATCCCGAAAAATTGATAAAACAATTTTTCGCAGTCAGAGGGAGAGTGTTTCCTTTATCTTCAAATTGTGGCTAACAATTGTCCTGTAGCTTTTCTCCATTTAATGTCCTGAAAGGGATTACTTATGTATAGGCAAAAACAAACCCAAAGTATTATTATGTGGCAAAAAATCATTTGCTAAAACAACTTATCGCAATTTTTTTTTGTATTATTTAGTCAAATGTATCGTTTGGCATAAAGCACTCTTCCCAAAATATTGCATGGCATAATAACCTTTTTTTCTAGTAGCAGTTCGTTTCTGCGGGGGACGCAGTTCTAACCTAACCTAACCTACTTTTCTGATAGCAGTTCGTTTCTGTGGGGGACGCAGTTCTAATTTAACCTTTAACCTACTTTTCTGGTAGCAGTTGGTTTCTGTGGTTGGTTCGTATGCGAAGTGTTAGTTGAACAAAAATTATTTTGGAACATTATTAGCCAAAAGAAAACGTTTGCTTAATAAACTTTTGTAAAATTCTGTCTTTATATAAGTATCAATTTTTTGGGAAGTGAAATTTGGCGAAAAATATTTTGCCAAAACCGCACTAGGTACACCTAACGTGAGCTTGAGAATGATAAGCGTGTAGCTTGCCATAGGTAGTACTGTCATTTCATTACACAGTTTCCACAGTTTCAAACTATCTTCATACCTTTCATTAAATTAGATTCAGTGGTTTCAAACTTGGCCCGGTCTTGCTATCTCAGTACTCCTCCAGGGTATGTGGCCTGTATCCAGGGTTCAAGAACCGCTCTAGTTACAACTGCTCTTAGAACGAGGATCAAAGCAAATAAAATATAAAAGTTTATTCATAGTACATCTATATGTAACATAAACACGGGACAATTCATTGACCTATAAAGTAAGCTTAGCAAAGCTTGTGTTAACATAACTTTATACGACATCAAACTTAAAATAATAATACACAATTTACAGAAAAAAAAACATTTTATGGTGTTGAATAGGAACTTGACTCAGCCCACCACCACCACCCTGTCTTGGCATGTCATCTTAGTAGTAACTCATTCGGGTTAGTATCATATCGTCTAAAAACGCAGCTGGTCTAAGTAGCAACTGGTCTAAAAAGCAGCTGGTTCAAGTAGCAAGAGGTCTTAAAAGCAACTAGTCCTAACCAGTTTTTGTCGAAAACTTGAAAAAACATAGGTAGGTTAGGTAAGAGTTGCGTCAAGGCGCGAAGCGCCTCAGTCGACTTCGAGTCAAAAAAATTTAGACCACTTGATACTTAGACCAGTTGCTTCTTAGACCACTTGCTACCTTAGACCAATTGCTAATTTGTTACGTAGACCAACTCCTTTTTAGACGAAATGAACTAACTCCTTATTCTGTGGTATAGTTAGTTGTTTTTTTTTATGCATATTATAAGAACATGTGGGTCACTTAATGGGAGGCAATGGTGAATTGTGATTTAATTTCCCTTGTATATTTTAGCATTTTTTGTGAGTGCCAGCTCTGGGCAAGTTGTAAACTCTTAACAACGTCTCTCGTGCAATAAACAGTTAGAATCAAATTGTAAAATAAAACGCGAGAATGCAGATTCAATCAGTTTATTTTATTGTGATCGCTTACACAAGCCATCATAAAAACAAAACCTTACGAAATATCAAGCTTTAATCTACCTAAAACAAACTTCAACAAATCGCGTTGAGGTCTTAACAATTCATATTTCAAGTTCTACGCAAATTTATTATGCAAAACGCATTGGAATTCGTGTTCTACGCAGTTTGTATGCTGTCGCCAGTAGCGGCCCGGCAGATACGACCGAGGGTTGTGGGAGGAATACCGGATGATGAATATGAATTTCCATTCGCCGTTATGCTTCAGTTTGCAACACCCCCAATGGCGCGAACCTGCTCCGGCAGTCTCATCACCCCGACCTGGGTACTCACAGCTGGCCACTGCACCCCGCCAAATGTCGATATCATAAAGAACATTATTAGAGTCAAATACGGGGACACAACGATACCATCGAACGAAACCAAATTCTTCTCAATAATAATCAAAACTGTGCACCACCCAAGTTTCAAACACATTAACAAAAGGTTATATAACGACATCGGATTAATGAAAATTGAAAGAATTCGAAACACGCCTATTACGAAACTATCGGGTACTGACTATTTAGCTTGGATGGGGCTGCCAGTCAAATACGCTGGATTTGGCCGAACGAAATTACTACTAAAAGGAGAGAAAGTACCTAAAACAGTGGACGTGATAAATGACTTAGAGCCAGCGCTTCGTGTGGGGGAGGCTGTGGTGATCTCCTGCAAACAGAACGGCGGCATGATGTACGGGAGACCGAACATCTGCATAGCGCCTCGTTGTGGTCCCCACCAGCAACCCTACTTTGGAGATTCAGGTGGCCCGTTGGTATATGACGGACGCCTCATTGGCGTATGCAGCGGTGCTACTGATGATTCATTCGCTTTAAGAGTACCTCTCGTGGCTTATACACCTGTCAGTCCCTATCTTGATTGGATTTACGACACAATCCATTCCGATAAGGAAAATATTTAATTTAAATAAAAATAAAATAAAAAAGCCCTGACTGTTTTAAGAAGAAGAAAACAAGTCTAGAGGTCTAGAATTCTAAGTAAGTAAGTTTCAATTCAGCAGTCCGGGACTCATACCATTACTGAGATTTTTTGAGCCGGTCACGATTTGGAGTGGGTCCCGACTGTCGAATTTAAAGTTACTTAACAGAATTAACAGACCTTTAGACTTGTTTCTTTCTTTTCAGTTTTTTAAAGCGGTCTGCTTTTTATCCTTTTTAATTAAAATGTTTTTTATTTTGTACTTTTTGATATTTTTGTGAAAATGGTAGATTAAAAATATTAAACATGTGTATATTTAGAATGGCTTTCATTTGATACCTATACTGTTACAATGCAAAATATACTGAGCGGCAAAAAATCTTCGTATTAGCTTCGTAGCTAGGAAATCTTGATATTGGACCCGTATTGGTCCCTAGGCGTTATGGCAACCCTACTTATAACGCAGGTGTTGCGTATAGCTTTAACCAATGCGAAGAACTTTGTTTCGAGACAGTATTGTCGGGTCCCAGCGTATTTAACTCTAATCGTCTTCTCTCGTAAGAACAGATCACACTGCCAAAGCGTGGTAGGTGTCATGGGAGGTCAATCCGTAAAAGCATGGCTGGTCTATTCTGGTGACAGGCCTGTAGCTTGCTATGCTGCTGCTTAAGTAGCGTAGTAGAAAAAAGCAACCTGAGATATATGTGCATAGGAGAAATTTGTGTCTAGACTCCTGTCCAGCGGTGGTGTAGGGGTTATAGCACGCAGCATGGTTTGCTGAGGACCTGGGTTTGATTCCCAGCAGTGGGACGCATATAAGCTGGGATGATGATGACTCTCGCTGCACACGCCAGATAACCTCGCAGAAGTATTTATTCTATGGCAGAAGGCGATATTGAGATTCGCTAAATTTTCATTGATTACTCTGATTTTAAATACCGGGTGTGGCCTGTAATACGAGCAAAAAATTAAAACATAGATCGTCCTCGTCAAACTGAACAACATTAGATCAGCGACTTTTAGAAATAATGGAGTCTTTGAATTTTCCTTTTTCCATTGTACAAATTAAATACTGCCATCCTAGAACACAACTGGCGTCGCCTGTCACGCTACAAACATCAATTATTTTGCTTTAAATTGCTTCTTCGAATAAACTTAAGTGTAATAAAAATTAAAAAACTAATTAAATATTTTTAAAAGTAGCTGAACTAATGTTGTTCAGTTTGAGGAGAATGATCTATGTTTTAATTATTTGCTTATATTACAAACCACACCCCTTATAACAGTTACCTTGTAGTTCGGAAGTTGCGTAAATTTTAGGAATCATTCTTGCGATGAGTGATTGCGACTTGAGTTGTTGGCCGATATTGTTGCGTTCCAGCATTTTCCTAACTCTTATCTTCTCTCGTCCTCAAGGGCTGCAGTCGCTGGCTGTAAGCACCCAGGTCGGGGCGGTGACACTGCCGAAGCGAGGTCAGTATCATTGGGAGGTCAATCCGTAGAAGCATCATCAGCATCATTATCATCAGCCGGAAGACGTCCATTGCTGAACAAAGGCCTCCCCCTTGGAACGCCACAATGAACGACCACTCGCCACCTTGTATCCACCAGTTTCCCGGAACTCTCACGACGCCGTCAGTTCACCTGGTGGGAGACCTGCCAGCGCTTCGTCTTCCGGTTTGTGGTCGCCACTCGATCTTTCTCCATCAACGGTTATCTATTCTCCGAGCGCTGACCGCCCATTGCCACTTCAACTTGCATATTTTTCCAGCTAGGTATGTCGGTGACTTTAGTTCCGTAGAAGCATATGGCTGGTCAATTCGTAAGGAACCATCATCCTGTACCCCCCCCCCCCACGACCCTCAGTCGCGTCTCCTACAGCTACTACTGACTATAGCGCGAATAGCACACAAGGTACGAATTTGTAGGCATTTGTCATATCGTGCAATTTATTTAGATTGATTTGATTTGTATCGTTCAGTTTTATTGAGACTTTGCAATTTGTTGAGATTTGATTTAGGAAGTACTTACTCGTTCAGTAGGTACCTATTTCGTAATGTTTCATTCACATCGCAACCGTATCTATGTAGAATGAAGGACTAATAAAATAACATTAAAATGAAATGAATGATTTTTTTTGTCATTTTTAGGGTTCCGGAGCCAAAATGGCAAAAACGGAACCCTTATAGTTTCGTCAAGTCCGTCTGTCTGTCTGTCCGTCCGTATGTCACAGGCATTTTACTCGAAAACTACAAGATGTATATCAATGAAATTTGGAGTACAGATGTCTTGTCAAAGCCGCTATTTAGTTTTGTAGTTAAATTACAAAAATAAACATTTATAGGGGGGCACTCCATACACGTAACAGAAATTGAAAAAAAAAAATAAAAAATTAAGTCGCATCAACGTGTGGCACATAGTTCGACAGCCGTTTTGAAAAGATAGTAAGGTTTCTCAAAAACATTTTTGATTAAATAAAGATTTCCGGAAATCTCTCCCAAAGTAGCAAAAATTGTGTTCCCTCCCCTCTATCTTGTAAACCATTTGTCCAAAAAATATGCAAAAAATATGGAAAGGTAGCGCTTAATAAATACTTTCAAATAAAATTAATTTCAACATGATCGGATATACCGTTTTTGTGTTATTTCCGAAAAACTGCGCTTCTCAACAAAAGGACGTAAGTGCCATGAAGATATGCTCTTTTTCTGGTAATAGATTTTAAGACTGTAGTAAGTGTTTTAATTGTGTTATAAGTTTATAACGCACATAATATTACTTGATCTTTTTTCGTAATGGCTACGGAACCCTATCTTGGACGTGACCGGCACGCTCTTGGCCGGTTTTTTAATTGTTTTAATTTTATCGTATGTAGTGTGTATCGTATTTTATTGTAGTTTTTAATGTAATATGTGTTTTATGATGACGATGACTGACATTGGATTTAATTTATCAATATCTATGACTTTATGTATATAATAAAATGATACTTTATTAACAATAAAAATATCATTCTTTTACTTTAACCCCCTGTTCCACCATCCATTGATTAAATTTATTTCACGGATAAATGTGATGCGAGACGGCATCCCATCAAATAAAATTAATCAATGGGTGGTGAAACAGCTTCTAAAAGTAAAGTTTTTACTAACGTGTATGTAATCTATGCACCATGCTTAGATTTGATTAGGTATTCTTAAAAGATTTTTCTTTTGCAGTGCCTTAAGCAAAAACAGTATAGGTAGAGTAAAAAACTTGTAGGGTACTTTAGTTTCGGTTGTCCTAAAAACTTCAATGGAATGAAGGTAGCTCTCATAGCACAAACGAAGGTACCTACACTACACAGATGTAAATGGCACAAACCATAGAAAACAATTGAAAAAGCTTAATTTTCTATGTTTTTTTGTCGATGTCAGTCAGCAGGAGGTACAGTAACCATCAATGACCCCACACTGCGTACCTACAATATGCTTTGGAAAGGGGCTCTGCTTACACTGGATAAACATAGAAATTCATAGAACTTTTACGGATCCCTCGGTTGCGTACCGACTCGCACTTGGCACTCGTAACAAACTACGGGATCAGCTCAAATTTTCGATCTTTTACAGCCATCGACCCCGCTGATCTCAAGTGTATTTTTTGTAGTGATAATGACATTAGCGAATGAAATAATTTCATGTCAAACATGCTAAGTGTCACATCGGTGTCATGGCAGGTGCCACCGAAATGACAATCACAAGGCAAAGGTGGGCCAATCAACTTTTTTACCGACACTTTCGGCGTCTCCCGCGTTACCAAAATTGTCTCTGGCGTTACCAAAAAATCGTCCTTCCAACAAGATATTTCACGGTTTAATAGGTTAAGCATACGTAGGATGGCATGTATTCATTTACACCATCTATTAAATTACAGAAAAGACATATTTACTTACAAAAATCTGCAATTGTTTGAAAAATTTCGCGGACAGATTAGTGTCGGTAAAAAAGTTTATTGGCCCAGGTATGACTTTTATAAGCATACTAGCTGTTGCCCGCGACTACGTACGCGTATTCGTTTATCATTCATTATCGCGCGAGAACTATGCAATTTTCCGAGATACCAGTAAAAACTATATTATGTTCTTCCCCGGAACTCAAACTATTTGTATATAAAACCTGAGGCCGTATTGTCTTGATCACAATGAAATGACAGTTTTGTATGTGAAAATTGTCATTTGATTGCGATCGCGAGCGTCAAAACGTTAGGCAAACGGTCTCTTGCTCGAACCTACAATCTTCTGCTTGAGAGGCCATAAGGTCAAAACACTAACCCCCTTATTCATAAAACTTAACAAGCCTATGTTAACTAACAAATGCTTTGTCCCTTTCTAACAAATACAAATGTCGAAGTGACAGATAAGGACAAACGAATTTTAGCGGCATTTTAACTAAAATAGGTTTGATGATGATAGGTTACAGTACAATTATATTATTATTAGTAATTACGAACGAGAGTCTATTAGAAGCCCGAAGTCGAAGACTGAGGGCTTTAATGAGTCGATGTTCGTAATTCTAGTACCGCCCGTGCGACATACAATGTTTTTCATCACATTTGCGAGTAAAATTTATATTTTTAAAAGAAAAAATATAATTGTTCTAAATATTGGCTATACCTTAGGCTGCGCTCTTGGCAGCGCCGCCCTCCCCCTCACCCTCCCTCAGCTTGTGCCTGAGCCGCGTGTGCATGTGGTCCTGCTGCTGCACCATGCGCAGCACCGCGCGCAGCGCCATCAGTACGGGCACCGACCGACTCATTTACCGTCCTTGGTCTTCATGACAAGAAAATGTGTACGCGCAATGACTCATTTACCGACCACGGGTTTCATGACAAGTACATTACGGACGAGGGTTTTATCTGGGGGGTTGCAATCAAGGTAGCCTTCATGTTTTGACACTGTTTACGAGCAAGTGTGATGAAATGTACTATTATTCACCATCACGCACGATACATCGAAAGATCAATTGAAATTGAAATTTGATTACCATTTTAACCAATCAAATCACAAACTTAGTTAGGCATAAAAAGTTAAATTCAGTCATTTTACAAAGTTCATTGCCACGACTAGTACCACAAAAACTATAAAGGTATAATTCCAATAATTGAATAGGCGCTTATACCGTTAAGCGATTCGAACACAATCCGGGAGTAACGTAAAGACGTCGCATAAAAAATGTATCTCAAAAATGCGTCAAAACTGAGTATTAAGTAATGAACTTTTATATGGCAGATTTATATGGCGCGTGGTATAGGCACAGTGTAAGAAAAGTATAGGCACTAAACTATTTTATTGTTATCGCGGATGCAGACTGCGTTTCCACGAGAGAATGCGTTGCGAGAAATGTATTTACTTGTCATAAACCAATGGAAACGTTTTATTTCGTTCCTTGCTCTACCGAGCTGCAGCAGAGCTACTACAAAACTTGAAACTCGAAGTTCGTGTCATGCGGTCCCTCTGCAGGGCTACTACGAAACTCGAAACTCGAAGTTCGTGTCGTGCGGTCCCTCTGACACTTACACTATTTAATACGAGAGCGAGAGGGACGGTGCGACACGAACTTCGAGTTTCAAGTTTCGTAGTAGCCCTGCTGACACTTATACTGTTTACTTAATAGTTACCAAGTCAAGATCTGATGATGGAATCCTAGGGAGATCGAGGACAAACCTCAAATTTTATAAGCACACCTATGGCGACTTTGGCATTTTTAGCATTAAGATGAGCATTTACATTCAGAAAGTATCATTTGGTAACCCGGACCTAATGAAGAAGACCGTAGATGACCAATGGAACTCATCACAGCTAAGTAATGCTCGCTTATCTATAAACGATCATGATTAATATACCTAGATAAGCGACTAAGAAAAAGCTTTAAGTTAATGATTCTTTTGAACTGATCTCATGCTGAAGCCAGAAGGTAGGCAATGGAACTCAGTTATAAAACAACGTAACTAAATCTTGTTTGGGCTTAAGTGGAATCGTTGTGAGATGTACTTTGTCTACGAATCACTAAAAAGTGAGAAATAAAGAAATTTTTTGACAAAAAAGTAAAAACGACTCCAAAAAAATAAAAAAATGGAACCGACTACAAAACCCTTGAAAATATTTTTCTAGGTAAGTACGTACTAGCTCGAAGTCGGTGACTCAGCACGACCCAGCAGGAGGGATTGAAACCCATAGTATGTAGGTGAGGTAAACGACTATTATTGTCCCACTCCTGCTGCCTCGTGCACCGACTTTGAGCTAGTAGGTACCATCAGCCAAATATGTGGTCTACCAACCTAAAGCTGATAATCGTTTGCATGTCATAAAACAATAATGCCAATAGACGTGTCTGTCAATTTGAATGTTCGACTTTAGCGACATATTTATTTGATAGGAACTTGTTTAAAAATTGGTAGACCACTTATTTGGCTGACGGTACCTAGAAAAATATTGTCTAGGGTTTTGTAGTCGGTTCCATTTTTTGTTATTTATTTTTTATTTTTTTGGAGTCGGTTTTACTTTTTTGTTAAAAAATATTCTATTCACGGAGCTTCCCCGATTCCACCCATAAGTACCTATGCTTGTTTCTCCCTCCCGCTTTCCCGCTCTTCCTCTCTCCGCATCCTAGCTCCGCTTTCTGGTTTTGTATGAATTTTTGAGCTAAGTATAGGTACCAACTCCCTGTCCACCGATGAGGAGAGGAGATTTTATCCAATTCTATTGGTGGATTTGGATTTTTATCTTGCTCACCGCTCTACTGTCTCGCTCCGCTCCGTGGACAGGAAGCCTTTGAGTGTTCTAGGATGAAGCCAGACGAGCGTACGTAATTTTATGACTTGTGTATCGTATGTACAATTTCTGCTGCATTCGAATTTAAACAAAAGTCAAACCACACGGCGACTCAAAATTAATCATAGCTACATTTATTGTGTGAAACCAAAATTACGTGACCGAAAATACGCGACTCACAAATCATGCACTCTAGCTTCGCCCTTTTGGTTCTAATAATAATTATGTGTTAAAAGAAAATACGGTTCTCTGCCTTTCCGCATAATTATTATTTCCCGGTTGTTTCATTTGCTGTTTTATTTCACAAGTCATGATTTTCTCTGAAACCATATTTTTTTGGAACTTTCATAAAACAAAATTAACCCTTAACCACACCTACGTGCGGTCTCTCAGACCTTAGCAGATTTAAGAATGATAATAATTCGATGCAATCGCGTCGCACAAACTTCTAGTGACCTTGTACCTTTTCCTGGGGGCCAATAAATGGCCGCCATGTGGTCGACAGGTTTGGATGTGTATTACTTTGAATTAAGTGAGCATAATACTGGCGACAACGGTCTCAGAGACCGTAGGTAGGTGTTTGCGTAATATTCTTACGTGATTTCCCAGACCGAACGTAGGTGGTTTTGATTGTTTTATTTGTTAACATTTTTAAATTAATCAAGGACCATATAAACTGTGGTATATGGTATATATAATTAAAAATATATATTTTTATTTTTTACTACAACATGCTTCCTAGTAACCAGTCACAAAAGGTGGTTACAATAAGTGTCATCATTGAATGCAAGAGACTACTTTGTCTCGAATGTTCGAAAAAGTTTAGACTTGCGAGGCGCAATGCAGATGTGCGGGTCCCCAAGAAATGCACCGCCGTTTTGTTTGCAGGAGATCACCACAGACTCCCTCACACGAAACGGTGGTTCTAAGTCATCCAATACATTTTTTTTAATCAGAATTAATTGTGTCGTATATCCAATCAAGAAAAGGACTAACAGCCGTATAAGCTAAAATAGGTATTCGATATTTAAAAGCATCAAAGTCAGAGCCGCAAGCCACGCCGATGATGCGTCCATTGTACACCAACGGGCCGCCTGAATCTCCGAAATAGGGCTGCTGGTGTGGACCACAGCGAGGCGCAATGCAGATGTTCGGGTTCCCAACAAATACACCGCCGTTTTGTTTGCAGGAGATCACCACAGACTCGCCAACACGAAGCATTGGGTCGAAGTCTTCAACCAGTTCATCAATACTAGGCATAATCTTACCTAGGGGTAGTAATTTCGTCATTCCGAAACCAGCGTATTTGACTGGCAGCCCCATGAAACCAACATAGTCAATGGCTGATAGTTTCGCAAGAGGCGTGTTTGAAACTCTTTCAATTTTCAACAATCCGATGTCGTTATTTACTAATAATTTAGGTTTAAGAACCTCTGTGTAACCTGGATGTTCCACAGTTTTGATTATTTTTGCAAAGAATTTTGTTTCGTTCGCTGGTATCGTTGTATCGCCGTATTTAATTCTAACTTCCCTGGAATCGCTCACCGGGGGATCGGGGATGCAGTGGGCTGCGGTGAGTACCCAGTTTGGGGTGATGAGACTGCCGGAGCAGGTCCGGAACATTGGAGGTTTTGCCCTCTGAATCATAACGGCGAATGGGAATTCCTGTCCATCATCCGGCACTCCTCCCACGACCCTCGGTCGTATCTGCCGCGCCGCTACTGGCGACAGTGTCAAAAGCGCGTAGAACACGATTTCAAATGCGGATGGCATAATAATTTTGCGTAGAAATCGTTATAAGACTTCACCACGATTTGTTGAAGTTTGTTCCAGGTGGGTTAAAGCTTGATATTTTGTAAGGCTTTGTTTTTATGGTGGCTTGTGTAAGTGATCACAATAAAATACAATGGTTAAATCTGCTTATTCAAATTTTATTTTACCATTTGATTTTAACTGCTTATTGCATGCCTACCAGGGATGTAACGGATGTGGTTTTATCGGAACCAGAAACGGAATCGGAACCGAAAACGGAACCGGAACCAGAATCGGAGCCTGAGTGATAGGTGGACGAGATGTTAAGGGTAGGTCCACTAAACCTGAGGGTTTATTGCGTAACGTTTGTGACACCCGCGATCACAATCGCATACGAAAACTGTCAGATTGTGATCGCGAATGTCAGAAACGTTACATAATTAAATTTAGCCTTCTGTTTGTTTTTGATGTACGCCGCTCATGTCCAGTCGCCGCGGTAAGCATTGACTGACATCCGATATAACTTCCGTTTCAAAAGTAACGATATTCAAATAATACTTACGAATGTTTGTTCTCGGGTCTTGGTTGTTTAATATGTATTTATCTATATAAGTATGTTTATCTGTTGCCTAGTATCCATAGTACAAGCTTTGCTTAGTTTGGGACTCACGTGTTACATGATATTTTTTATTTATTTATTTTATCTTAGCTTCCCATTAAATGGCCCGCATGCTCGTTTAACCCGTTTTAAATACATGTGAAAAGCCAAAACACATTTCAAAAAATCTCACGTGAGATTTGGGGTGGGGGCGGAGTTAAGGAAAATCTTACGAAATCTCACCAGGTAGGGCGGGGGAGTCAAAAAAATCCTAAAAAATGTCTCACGTAATTTATGGACGCCCCCTAAGACAAGACAAGATGGTGAGGTACTTAATAAGCTTGAAGAAGTTCAAGCTTATTAAGTAAACAGGGCTTTATGTTAATTACTTTTGAAGTAACTTACATTACCGTTATTTGCTTTGATCACCATTCAAAGGTCAGTCACAACCCTTAACTAGTACTACCCAGATACTACTACTACTGCTAGAACTTAGTCCCAGATACAAACCTTATACCTTAAAGGGGCACCGAAATAGTGGAACCGGGTCACGTTTTAAACTGCAGAATTGAATTTAATAAAAGGTTGTAACGAGGTGTCATACAGCTCGTTTCATCCTAACTCTTTGTACTGTCTGGTTTAGCACATATACGAAAAAATAACATTTAAATTCAAATTTCCTTTTCTAAATTCCACACCTGTTCAATTTACGTCAAGTAGCCATTCTATTCAGAGCCTCCGAGCTGAACACTTACCTTTCTTTATCCTAGATCATATAAATCTCTTAAAACTCCATAACAAGCTCATAATTTACTACTCCTATACGGAGGAAGGTTTTTATAATTGTACAGTGCATTTTGTGAAGTTTCATAAGATCATTAAATCGTAATACTGCTGGACTTCAGTGCCATTGATTTATATAAATAAAGAACTGGGCACGGAAACGTAAGTTGATTAACTATGTATTTTTATAATTGTTGATGCAGTGTCAAAGCATACCTTTTAGATACTTAAGACCGCGTCTGTTTTATCCGCAGGTGCCCTTTTATTATTTTCCTAAATAAATATCACTGTCTGCCCTATTCCTGTCTTCTTCCTTCATCCGAACAACTTCCCCGGACACCACCCCGTGACACTGGCGCACCAACGTGGTAGAACCCACCCAAAGACCCGAAGACCCGGAGACCGAAGATTTTTATTTACATGAGTATTAGTATTATTTCTTAAGTACTTTTCAAAACTACTAAGATAGATAGATAAGATAGTCTGAAGTCGTGGGGGTATATATGGAATTGTTTTATCTGTTTATTTGACCGCGCATCACGTGAAAACGGCTGAGCGGATTTTGATGCAAAATTTTGCTAATCTGTTGAGAACATCCTCGGCCAGGCAAGGCTATACAAATTCAACCTTTACGGGTTAGCCACTACACTACAGTACTACACTCGATTGAATTAAGTTTGTATCTGAATCTTATGGCGCTGCTTAGGACGAAGGTGCAAACTTTTTCTTGTTTAATTTGCTTTGATCCCTATTCTAAGATCAGACACAGCTAGTACTACCCAGACACTACTACTGCCCAAACACAGACCACACACTTTGAACGATAAAGATACTCTACTACTACTACTAATAAATAGCAAAACCGATTTTTAAACCGCTGAACTGAATTTAATGAAAATGTGAAGATAGTTTGAAACCGTGGAAAGAACAAATAGAATAGTTTTATCCCGAAAAATTGATAAAACAATTTTTCGCAGTCAGAGGGAGACCTTTATCCATTTTTGTAATTAAGAGGTCCTGTAGCTTTTCTCCATTTAATGTCCTGAAAGGGATTACTTATGTATAGGCAAAAACAAACCCAAAGTATTATTATGTGGCAAAAAAATTTCATACTTACTAATTACAATTTGTCCAACTGTATTGTTTTATTAAAATATATCAATGAAATAAATGAACATAAGCCAAGTATTACTGGCATAATACCACTTTTTGCAAAATAACTTCGTATGTTGCCGGGGACGCAGTTTTAACGCGAGTGAAAGGGACGGTTCTGATACGAACTTCGATTTGCTTTTCGTAGTTCTCTGTTGGAGACCTTTAACAAGTAAAATTGGTAGCGATGGTTTCTGTCGTTGGTTCGTATTGGATCGTGCGAGAGTTGAACAAAAATTATTTTGGAACATTATTAGCCAAAGAAAACGTTTGCTTAATAAACTTTTGTAAAATTCTGTCTTTATATAAGTATCAATTTTTTGGGAAGTGAAATTTGGCGAAAAATATTTTGCCAAAACCGCACTAGGTACACCTAACGTGAGCTTGAGAATGATAAGCGTGTAGCTTGCCATAGGTAGTACTGTCATTTCATTACACAGTTTCCACAGTTTCAAACTATCTTCATTAAATTAGATTCAGTGATTTCAAACTTGGCCCGGTCTTGCTATCTCAGTACTCCTCCAGGGTATGTGGCCTGTATCCAGGGTTCAAGAACCGCTCTAGTTACAACTGCTCTTAGAACGAGGATCAAAGCAAATAAAATATAAAAGTTTATTCATAGATACATCTATATGTAACATAAATAATAATAAATAAATAATAAATATCACGGGACAATTCACACCAATTGACCTAGTCCCAAAGTAAGCTTAGCAAAGCTTGTGTTAACATAACTTTATACGACATCAAACTTAAAATAATAATACACAATTTACAGAAAAAAAAACATTTTATGGTGTTGAATAGAAACTTGACTCAGCCCACCACCACCACCCTGTCTTGGCATGTCATCTTAGTAGTAACTCATTCGGGTTAGTATCATATCGTCTAAAAACGCAGCTGGTCTAAGTAGCAACTGGTCTAAAAAGCAGCTGGTTCAAGTAGCAAGAGATCTTAAAAGCAACTAGTCCTAACCAGTTTTTGTCGAAAACTTGAAAAAACATAGGTAGGTTAGGTAAGAGTTGCGTCAAGGCGCGAAGCGCCTCAGTCGACTTCGAGTCAAAAAAATTTAGACCACTTGATACTTAGACCAGTTGCTTCTTAGACCACTTGCGACCTTAGACCAATTGCTAATTTGTTACGTAGACCAACTCCTTTTTAGACGAAATGAACTAACTCCTTATTCTGTGGTATACCTAGTTAGTTGTTTTTTTTTATGCATATTATAAGAACATGTGGGTCACTTAATGGGAGGCAATGGGTAATTGTGATTTAATTTCCCTTGTATATTTTAGCATTTTTTGTGAGTGCCAGCTCTGGGCAAGTTGTAAACTCTTAACAACGTCTCTCGTGCAATAAACAGTTGGAATCAAATCGTAAAATAAAACGCGAGAATGCAGATTCAATCAGTTTATTTTATTGTGATCGCTTACACAAGCCATCATAAAAACAAAACCTTACGAAATATCAAGCTTTAATCTACCTAAAACAAACTTCAACAAATCGCGTTGAGGTATTAACAATTCATATTTCAAGTTCTACGCAAATTTATTATGCAAAACGCATTGGAATTCGTGTTCTACGCAGTTTGTATGCTGTCGCCAGTAGCGGCCCGGCAGATACGACCGAGGGTTGTGGGAGGAATACCGGATGATGAATATGAATTTCCATTCGCCGTTATGCTTCAGTTTGCAACACCCCCAATGGCGCGAACCTGCTCCGGCAGTCTCATCACCCCGACCTGGGTACTCACAGCTGGCCACTGCACCCCGCCAAATGTCGATATCATAAAGAACATTATTAGAGTCAAATACGGGGACACAACGATACCATCGAACGAAACCAAATTCTTCTCAATAATAATCAAAACTGTGCACCACCCAAGTTTCAAACACATTAACAAAAGGTTATATAACGACATCGGATTAATGAAAATTGAAAGAATTCGAAACACGCCTATTACGAAACTATCGGGTACTGACTATTTAGCTTGGATGGGGCTGCCAGTCAAATACGCTGGATTTGGCCGAACGAAATTACTACTAAAAGGAGAGAAAGTACCTAAAACAGTGGACGTGATAAATGACTTAGAGCCAGCGCTTCGTGTGGGGGAGGCTGTGGTGATCTCCTGCAAACAGAACGGCGGCATGATGTACGGGAGACCGAACATCTGCATTGCGCCTCGTTGTGGTCCCCATCAGCAACCCTACTTTGGAGATTCAGGTGGCCCGTTGGTATATGACGGACGCCTCATTGGCGTATGCAGCGGTGCTACTGATGATTCATTCGCTTTAAGAGTACCTCTCGTGGCTTATACACCTGTCAGTCCCTATCTTGATTGGATTTACGACACAATCCATTCCGATAAGGAAAATATTTAATTTAAATAAAAATAAAATAAAAAAAGCCCTGACTGTTTTAAGAAGAAGAAAACAAGTCTAGAGGTCTAGAATTCTAAGTAAATAAGTTTCAATTCAGCAGTCCGGGACCCATACCATTACTGAGATTTTTTGAGCCGGTCACGATTTGGAGTGGGTCCCGACTGTCGAATTTAAAGTTACTTAACAGAATTAACAGACCTTTAGACTTGTTTCTTTCTTTTCAGTTTTTTAAAGCGGTCTGCTTTTTTATTCTTTTTAATTAAAATGTTTTTTATTTTGTACTTTTTGATATTTTTGTGAAAATGGTAGATTAAAAATATTAAACATGTGTATATTTAGAATGGCTTTCATTTGATACCCATACTGTTACAATGCAAAATATACTGAGCGGCAAAAAATCTTCGTATTAGCTTCGTAGCTAGGAAATCTTGGTATTGGACCCGTATTGGTCCCTAGGCGTTATGGCAACCCTACTTATAACGCAGGTGTTGCGTATAGCTTTAACCAATGCGAAGAACTTTGTTTCGAGACAGTATTGTCGGGTCCCAGCGTATTTAACTCTAATCGTCTTCTCTCGTAAGAACAGATCACACTGCCAAAGCGTGGTAGGTGTCATGGGAGGTCAATCCGTAAAAGCATGGCTGGTCTATTCTGGTGACAGGCCTGTAGCTTGCTATGCTGCTGCTTAAGTAGCGTAGTAGAAAAACGCAACCTGAGATATATGTGCATAGGAGAAATTTGTGTCTAGACTCCTGTCCAGCGGTGGTGTAGGGGTTATAGCACGCAGCATGGTTTGCTGAGGACCTGGGTTTGATTCCCAGCAGTGGGACGCATATAAGCTGGGATGATGATGACTCTCGCTGCACACGCCAGATAACCTCGCAGAAGTATTTATTCTATGGCAGAAGGCGATATTGAGATTCGCTAAATTTTCATTGATTACTCTGATTTTAAATACCGGGTGTGGCCTGTAATACGAGCAAAAAATTAAAACATAGATCGTCCTCGTCAAACTGAACAACATTAGATCAGCGACTTTTAGAAATAATGGAGTCTTTGAATTTTCCTTTTTCCATTGTACAAATTAAATACTGCCATCCTAGAACACAACTGACGTCGCCTGTCACGCTACAAACATCAATTATTTGGCTTTAAATTGCTTCTTCGAATAAACTTAAGTGTAATAAAAATTAAAAAACTAATTAAGTATTTTTAAAAGTAGCTGAACTAATGTTGTTCAGTTTGAGGAGAATGATCTATGTTTTAATTATTTGCTTATATTACAAACCACACCCCTTATAACAGTTACCTTGTAGTTCGGAAGTTGCGTAAATTTTAGGAATCATTCTTGCGATGAGTGATTGCGACTTGCGTTGTCGGCCGATATTGTTGCGTTCCAGCATTTTCCTAACTCTTATCTTCTCTCGTCCTCAAGGGCTGCAGTCGCTGGCTGTAAGCACCCAGGTCGGGGCGGTGACACTGCCGAAGCGAGGTCAGTATCATTGGGAGGTCAATCCGTAGAAGCATCATCAGCATCATTATCATCAGCCGGAAGACGTCCATTGCTGAACAAAGGCCTCCTCCTTGGAACGCCACAATGAACGACCACTCGCCACCTTGTATCCACCAGTTTCCCGGAACTCTCACGACGCCGTCAGTTCACCTGGTGGGAGACCTGCCAGCGCTTCGTCTTCCGGTTTGTGGTCGCCACTCGATCTTTCTCCATCAACGGTTATCTATTCTCCGAGCGCTGACCGCCCATTGCCACTTCAACTTGCATATTTTTCCAGCTAGGTATGTCGGTGACTTTAGTTCCGTAGAAGCATATGGCTGGTCAATTCGTAAGGAACCATCATCCTGTACCCCCCCCCCCCCACGACCCTCAGACGCGTCTCCTACAGCTACTACTGACTATAGCGCGAATAGCACACAAGGTACGAATTTGTAGGCATTTGTCATATCGTGCAATTTATTTAGATTGATTTGATTTGTATCGTTCAGTTTTATTGAGACTTTGCAATTTGTTGAGATTTGATTTAGGAAGTACTTACTCGTTCAGTAGGTACCTATTTCGTAATGTTTCATTCACATCGCAACCGTATCTATGTAGAATGAAGGACTAATAAAATAACATTAAAATGAAATGAATGATTTTTTTGTCATTTTTAGGGTTCCGGAGCCAAAATGGCAAAAACGGAACCCTTATAGTTTCGTCAAGTCCGTCTGTCTGTCTGTCCGTCCGTATGTCACAGGCATTTTACTCGAAAACTACAAGATGTATATCAATGAAATTTGGAGTACAGATGTCTTGTCAAAGCCGCTATTTAGTTTTGTAGTTAAATTACAAAAATAAACATTTATAGGGGGCACTCCATACACGTAACAGAAATTGAAAAAAAAAAAAAAAATTAAGTCGCATCAACGTGTGGCACATAGTTCGACAGCCGTTTTGAAAAGATAGTAAGGTTCTCAAAAACATTTTTGATTAAATAAAATTTCCGGAAATCTCTCCCAAAGTAGCAAAAATTGTGTTCCCTCCCCTCTATCTTGTAAACCATTTGTCCAAAAAATATGCAAAAAATATGGAAAGGTAGCGCTTAATAAATACTTTCAAATAAAATTAATTTCAACATGATCGGATATACCGTTTTTGTGTTATTTCCGAAAAACTGCGCTTCTCAACAAAAGGACGTAAGTGCCATGAAGATATGCTCTTTTTCTGGTAATAGATTTTAAGACTGTAGTAAGTGTTTTAATTGTGTTATAAGTTTATAACGCACATAATATTACTTGATCTTTTTTCGTAATGGCTACGGAACCCTATCTTGGACGTGACCGGCACGCTCTTGGCCGGTTTTTTAATTGTTTTAATTTTATCGTATGTAGTGTGTATCGTATTTTATTGTAGTTTTTAATGTAATATGTGTTTTATGATGACGATGACTGACATTGGATTTAATTTATCAATATCTATGACTTTATGTATATAATAAAATGATACTTTATTAACAATAAAAATATCATTCTTTTACTTTAACCCCCTGTTCCACCATCCATTGATTAAATTTATTTCACGGATAAATGTGATGCGAGACGGCATCCCATCAAATAAAATTAATCAATGGGTGGTGAAACAGCTTCTAAAAGTAAAGTTTTTACTAACGTGTATGTAATCTATGCACCATGCTTAGATTTGATTAGGTATTCTTAAAAGATTTTTCTTTTGCAGTGCCTTAAGCAAAAACAGTATAGGTAGAGTAAAAAACTTGTAGGGTACTTTAGTTTCGGTTGTCCTAAAAACTTCAATGGAATGAAGGTAGCTCTCATAGCACAAACGAAGGTACCTACACTACACAGATGTAAATGGCACAAACCATAGAAAACAATTGAAAAAGCTTAATTTTCTATGTTTTTTTGTCGATGTCAGTCAGCAGGAGGTACAGTAACCATCAATGACCCCACACTGCGTACCTACAATATGCTTTGGAAAGGGGCTCTGCTTACACTGGATAAACATAGAAATTCATAGAACTTTTACGGATCCCTCGGTTGCGTACCGACTCGCACTTGGCACTCGTAACAAACTACGGGATCAGCTCAAATTTTCGATCTTTTACAGCCATCGACCCCGCTGATCTCAAGTGTATTTTTTGTAGTGATAATGACATTAGCGAATGAAATAATTTCATGTCAAACATGCTAAGTGTCACATCGGTGTCAAGGCAGGTGCCACCGAAATGACAATCACAAGGCAAAGGTATGACTTTTATAAGCATACTAGCTGTTGCCCGCGACTACGTACGCGTATTCGTTTATCATTCATTATCGCGCGAGAACTATGCAATTTTCCGAGATACCAGTAAAAACTATATTATGTCCTTCCCCGGAACTCAAACTATTTGTATATAAAACCTGAGGCCGTATTGTCTTGATCACAATGAAATGACAGTTTTGTATGTGAAAACTGTCATTTGATTGCGATCGCGAGCGTCAAAACGTTAGGCAAACGGTCTCTTGCTCGAACCTACAATCTTCTGCTTGAGAGGCCATAAGGTCAAAACACTAACCCCCTTATTCATAAAACTTAACAAGCCTATGTTAACTAACCAATGCTTTGTCCCTTTCTAACAAATACAAATGTCGAAGTGACAGATAAGGACAAACGAATTTTAGCGGCATTTTAACTAAAATAGGTTTGATGATGATAGGTTACAGTACAATTATATTATTATTAGTAATTACGAACGAGAGTCTATTAGAAGCCCGAAGTCGAAGACTGAGGGCTTTAATGAGTCGATGTTCGTAATTCTAGTACCGCCCGTGCGACATACAATGTTTTTCATCACATTTGCGAGTAAAATTTATATTTTTAAAAGAAAAAATATAATTGTTCTAAATATTGGCTATACCTTAGGCTGCGCTCTTGGCAGCGCCGCCCTCCCCCTCACCCTCCCTCAGCATGTGCCTGAGCCGCGTGTGCATGTGGTCCTGCTGCTGCACCATGCGCAGCACCGCGCGCAGCGCCATCAGTACGGGCACCGACCGACTCATTTACCGTCCTTGGTCTTCATGACAAGAAAATGTGTACGCGCAATGACTCATTTACCGACCACGGGTTTCATGACAAGTACATTACGGACGAGGGTTTTATCTGGGGGGTTGCAATCAAGGTAGCCTTCATGTTTTGACACTGTTTACGAGCAAGTGTGATGAAATGTACTATTATTCACCATCACGCACGATACATCGAAAGATCAATTGAAATTGAAATTTGATTACCATTTTAACCAATCAAATCACAAACTTAGTTAGGCATAAAAAGTTAAATTCAGTCATTTTACAAAGTTCATTGCCACGACTAGTACCACAAAAACTATAAAGTATAATTCCAATAATTGAATAGGCCTTATACCGTTAAGCGATTCGAACACAATCCGGGAGTAACGTAAAGACGTCGCATAAAAAATGTATCTCAAAAATGCGTCAAAACTGAGTATTAAGTAATGAACTTTTATATGGCAGATTTATATGGCGCGTGGTATAGGCACAGTGTAAGAAAAGTATAGGCACTAAACTATTTTATTGTTATCGCGGATGCAGACTGCGTTTCCACGTGAGAATGCGTTGCGAGAAATGTATTTACTTGTCATAAACCAATGGAAACGTTTTATTTCGTTCCTTGCTCTACCGAGCTGCAGCAGAGCTACTACAAAACTTGAAACTCGAAGTTCGTGTCATGCGGTCCCTCTGCAGGGCTACTACGAAACTCGAAACTCGAAGTTCGTGTCGTGCGGTCCCTCTGACACTTACACTATTTAATACGAGAGCGAGAGGGACGGTGCGACACGAACTTCGAGTTTCAAGTTTCGTAGTAGCCCTGCTGACACTTATACTGTTTACTTAATAGTTACCAAGTCAAGATCTGATGATGGAATCCTAGGGAGATCGAGGACAAACCTCAAATTTTATAAGCACACCTATGGCGACTTTGGCATTTTTAGCATTAAGATGAGCATTTACATTCAGAAAGTATCATTTGGTAACCCGGACCTAATGAAGAAGACCGTAGATGACCAATGGAACTCATCACAGCTAAGTATTGCTCGCTTATCTATAAACGATCATGATTAATATACCTAGATAAGCGACTAAGAAAAAGCTTTAAGTTAATGATTCTTTTGAACTGATCTCATGCTGAAGCCAGAAGGTAGGCAATGGAACTCAGTTATAAAACAACGTAACTAAATCTTGTTTGGGCTTAAGTGGAATCGTTGTGAGATGTACTTTGTCTACGAATCACTAAAAAGTGAGAAATAAAGAAATTTTTTGACAAAAAGTAAAAACGACTCCAAAAAAATAAAAAAAATGGAACCGACTACAAAACCCTTGAAATATTTTTTCTAGGTAAGTACGTACTAGCTCGAAGTCGGTGACTCAGCACGACCCAGCAGGAGGGATTGAAACCATAGTATGTAGGTGAGGTAAACGACTATTATTGTCCCACTCCTGCTGCCTCGTGCACCGACTTTGAGCTAGTAGTACCATCAGCCAAATATGTGGTGAAACCAAAATTACGTGACCGAAAATACGCGACTCACAAATCATGCACTCTAGCTTCGCCCTTTGGTTCTAATTAAATTATGTGTTAAAAGAAAATACGGTTCTCTGCCTTTCCGCATAATTATTATTTCCCGGTTGTTTCATTTGCTGTTTTATTTCACAAGTCATGATTTTCTCTGAAAACCATTATTTTTGGAACTTTCATAAAACAAAATTAA
>NC_133488.1:1097987-1098094 GCF_025370935.1 Choristoneura fumiferana | reverse complement strand
CATTACATATACAGACATTGGTAGGTACTATTCTAATAATTACAGAGGCTGTGATAGTTTTCACCACAACTTTATGCTACACGTCGCTTTTTATTATAACCTAGATC
>NC_133488.1:1068024-1097887 GCF_025370935.1 Choristoneura fumiferana | reverse complement strand
CCTCGGAGACACTCCTCTTTACTCCATCGCTGTAGGCGCGCCGGAACACTTGGCGCGCCTACCAGCTCGGGACCATAACGGCAGGGGACGGGCATCCCCGTGCCCGTCCACCCGCAGTCCCTATTAGGGCGGTATTGCGGCGGTTATAACCTACCGCCTCCGCCCAACTCGCCTGCGGCGCAGGGGCTGGGAGGACGGGTCCTCCTCTCGCTCCGCTCCGCTCCTTCCTTTTATGCCATCACCTCTCGCAGAAGGAGGCCATGGCGATCCACGACCTCTCGCTGTCGGTCATGGATTTAACGACGGCGGCAGCGAGAGGTCGTACCTAACACTGCCTTTGAGGCTTTCTCGCACACCGTCAAAGGCGGACACATTGCAGCGTGTGCTGCGCGGTGTCTTCCGCCCCGCCGCAGTGGTGGCACATTGGTGTTGTCTCCCTCCTTGCAATCTTGCACAGGTACTTGCCGAAGCAGCCATGCCCGACAGTACCTGCGCTAGATGAAAGGAGACAACACCCCATGTTCTGTCGACCCATCTGTCTAAGACGGGCCGGACTCCCGATATGGTCCAGTGGCCGGCGCTCGGCCGCTCCAGAGCCTCCAGCCATTTCCGGAAGAGAGTTTGGCGAGATGTCTCTCCACCGCCTTATCTCTTCCGGACAGGGCCGTTCTCCTCTGGCGCGCGCCTCGGCTACCCGCTGGTAAACGTCGGCTAGAACTTCGGCATCTAGCTCCCATGGTGGGGTACCCGCCAGTACGCAGGCCGCCTCGAACGAGGTGGTGCGGTACGCCCTCGATACCCTTACCGCCATGACCCTTTGCGGTTGCCGCAAGTGGGTCTTGTTCCGGGCGGAAAGGGCATTTACCCATATGGGTGCCCCGTACAGGGCCATCGACCGCACAACACCTGTGTACAGTCGGCGGCAGCCCGCCTTTGGCCCGCCCACGTTCGGGAGCAGCCGGCTCAGTGCCGATGCCGTGCCCACCAGCTTCGGAGCCAAGCGCCGGAAATGTTCTTCGAAGTCCCACCGGCTGTCGAGGACGAGTCCCAGGTACTTCATCGTCCTCCCGACGCCGATGGTGACTCCGCCCACCACTATGCTTGCATTTGCTGGAGGTGCCCTCCGGGCCCATGAAAGCAAATAGCCTCAGACTTATGGAGGGCAACCTCCAACCCCAGCTTCCGGATCTTCTCCACAACGTGGGCCACGCCGGCAGTGGCCAGCAGGGCCGCGTCGCGAAAGGTGGCACCGCGGGCCGTAACGAGGGTATCGTCGGCGTAACACGTTACGTCCACCCCCCGTAAGTTGGCACCACGGAGCACCCAGTCGTAGCCGATGTTCCACAGGAGCGGTCCTAAGACTGACCCCTGTGGGACACCGCACGACATTTCGCGTTCCACCCACTCTCCCTGCGTGGGGTACCGTATCGTCCTCTCGGAGAGATACGACTCCACTACCTTGCGCAGGTACTCCGGTACATTATGGAACCTGAGCGCCTCCTTGATCGTTTCCCAGGGAAGGGTGTTGAACGCGTTGGCTATGTCCAAAGACACGGCCAGCACCACTTCTCCCCGGGAAACTGCATCATCCGCCAGGGCCCTCACCCGAGCGATGGCGTCGATGGTGGATCTGCCCCGACGGAATCCGAACTGGTACGCACTCAGATCCGGCCCTTGCTCCTCCAGGTGGTTTGTAATGCGGGCCGCGACAACCCGCTCAAACAGTTTTGCTCCCTCGTCAAGAAGTACGATCGGCCTATATCCCGAGGGGGAGTCAGCCGGTCGCCCTTCCTTACGAAGGAGCACTAACTTGCCGCATTTCCACGGACGTGGTATGGTGCCTTGTGCCAGGCACGCGGAGAAAAGTGCTCTCACTTTTAATTCCAGAGGTCCCAGCGCCAGCACCCAGGCGCGGCCAGGAGTGCCGTCGGGACCAGGGGCAGTGTTTTTGGCTTTAAGCCTCAACACCGCCGCTCCCAGCTCCGTATCGGTCACCTCGGGTGGAAGATCCTCCTCGTGTGAGGACGCAGGAGCCATCCGCGGAGGCCGATGTTCGCCTCTCTGAGGAAATAAGGCTCCCACGATGCTACTCACGAGGGCTGGCTGGAGACTTTGCGTGAGTGGGGGGGCCCAAGGACGAAGTTTACACCTCACCGACTTGTACGGCCGCCCCCACGGGTCGCTGTTCAATGTCTCCAGCATTTCCTCCTCCGCCAGGTCTTTGGCTCGGCCAATGGCTGCGCTTAGGGCTTGGCTGGCTGCCCTGTAGCTTGCGTATAGCCGCTCTTCTGCCGCTAGGTCTCGCCTCCTCCGCCTTCGGCTCCTGGTGTACTGGCGTCTCGCAGCCACGCAAGACTTGCGCAGCTGCGTGAGCTCTGCGGACCACCAGTACACACTCCGCCTCGGCCCTGCGGGCTTGACCCGCGGCATCGCAGCGTCACACACCTGAGCCATGGCCTCACCAAGCCATGCGGCTTGCTCCTCCAACGTTCCTTCGGGCGCTTCCGGCCACGCCTGGACCAAGGCCGCCGCATGCAGCAGGTCACGGTCAAGCCGTTTGACCGCCCATCTTGGGCTATCTCCCTGTCGGGGACGGCTTAGGCCGTCCGAGGTAGTATGGTGGGTGGAGACTTCAAATCGGATATAACGGTGGTCCGATAGCGTCTCCACTCCCTCCATCACCTCCCAGCCTTGGACACGGCGCGCCAGGGCGGCATTGGCGAACGTGATGTCCACGATGGAGCCACCCTGTTGCCGCACGCACGTGTCTACCGTTCCTCGGTTAAGGACCTCCAACCCCGTAGCCACTGCCCACTCCACAAGCGTATGGCCGCGCGCGTCAGTCACGGGGACCCCCACGCCACGGATTTGGCGTTAAAATCCCCCGCGACCAGCAGTAGTTCCGGGTTGCTTCTGCCGATCAGAGCCCGCACTTCATCGAGGAACACCTCGAATTCAGCAAGAGCTCTGTTCGGCGAGAAGTATGCCCCTACAACCATAGTATTGCCAATGTTGGCAGCCACGTAGCCATGGCCCCGCACCACTCTCTCGAGCGGCGCAGAACCCGCCGATGGTTGAGTGGCCAGCGCTACGAGGCTGTCCAAATCCCCCACCCAGTTGTCCCTGGACGGCACCGAGTATGGCTCGGCAACTACAGCGACATGAATCAACCACTCCGCCATGCTCTGGAACAAAAGATCCTGGGCTCTGGCGCAGTGGTTGATGTTCGCCTGTAAGTAATGGATTGGAGTAGGGGCCATTATCACTCGGTGACCATTCCATCCTCCTCGGCCCGGGGCTCGGTTGTGCTGCCCTTCCTGGTGTCTGGCTGCGAAGAGGATTGTGGTCCCTTATCAGCTCTGCTCCGCTTGGGTTTGTGCGGGTTGCACGCCTTGCTACCCACCTTGTGAGTGGCCGCTAACCCGGCCTCCGCGCACAGCACGCAGTGTGGTGCTGCGACACATGCGTTTGCCACGTGGCCGGGACATCCGCAGCGGTAGCAAAGCAGGCTGCGGTCCACCGCGGCCTTACACTTTGCCTTCACGTGGCCCACCTCGAGGCAGCGGAAGCAGCGCAGGGGGCGGGCATCGAGCAGCTTGACCTGCGCCGACACCCAGCCCACCAGCAGCCTTCCCGCCTCTATGACCTTTTTCGCCGCCGGAATAGGACAGCGCAGCCATATCGTTCCTAGACCGGAGCGACCGTAAATAATCTCTCCGGGCCTAATGTCAGCTTCCGCACAGCCCCCTGCGCGAGCGACCGCCGTCACTACGTCGGTGGACAGGACGGACTCATCTAGGCCCGAAATACGCAGTTCTGCGCATTTGATGGGCCTCGATACACGTACTAATGCTGGGTCCGTGACCTCGGCTAGTTTTTTGGCCAATGCATCGGCCTTGTCGCCACTTGTCGTACCGGGTACCTCCATGATATATGCCCCGGTTTGGGCTTTTCTCAGACGGAGGCCAGAGATGCCCAGATCCTCCAGTCTTACCTTCCTTTTGGCATCCGCAAGAACTGAGCCAAAGTCTGCCCCACTTTCTGTCGCCTTTGGCTCCAGCAGCGTTATCACGACTGCTGCTGAGCGAGGCGGACGGAGCTTGTTGGCTCCCTTCTTCCGTTTGCCTTTCGGAGTGTCGACCTCCTTCTTTTTTCGATTTCTCGATTTCTTCCGCCTTCCTTTCTTTTCCACCCTCGTCCACTTGTCAGGTTTTTCAGGTGGTGGGGGCGGTGGGGGCGGCGGAAGCGGCGGGGGCAGTGGGGGTGGTTGTTTATCCCCTTCCGCCTTCTTACTCTTCTTTTTTCTCCCATTTTTCCGCCTCGAACCAGCCGAGGCATGGCCAGAAGCAGCATCCTCCGCGGCTTGTTGGACGGCCCTCTCCGGTAAGGGCCGGTCTTGGATGCCCGCCAGGTGGGCGTCCAGGTACGACCCGACTTGGGCCATAACCGCTTGACAAAGCGTGTCCATATCCATTGCTGATGGATTACCCGCACCTCGGCTTTCCTCGATTCTTGTTGAGGGAGGCTGCGCAGGGGGCAGCTCCGTCTCGACGTGTCCGGTAGGAGGGGGTTGCGGACTACCCTGCTTCCGCATCCCCTCGAAGTCCTTTTTAAGATCGGCCAGCTCCTTTCGGAGACTGGCCACCTCGGCTTGCAGCCGATTGTTGTCAGCCTGCAGCCGAGCCGTCTCATCAGTGGCTGTGCGCTTGCTGAGCTCCGAGAAGGCATCAGCAATTGCAGCAGCCGCATCTTTCAGGCATTTTATATAGCCTCCAGATAGGTTTTTAGAGGTAACCGCGACCTTGTTAATGATGGCCACGCTGTCGGTTACCTGCTGGCCAAGGTCTTTGTTTGCCGAGGTGCCCTCCTGGTCGTCCCTCCCCGCAGAGGTGCCTCTCTGGTACCCCGCCTGGTCGAGATTTGCATATCCTGCACCTCTAACTCCGCCTTAAGCCGAAGCTCTTCTCGCAGGGCACGGTTGTAGGCCTCCTTCGCTTTCGCAAGACCTGCGTACTTGCCTGTAGTAGGGGGCGACCTCTGCCTCTCGTCTGTGTCTTTGTCCCTCAGCTGAGAGACCTGTCGACTCTTCATCGCTTGAGCTGAGCACGGATGAAGCAGGGCGGAATCTCTTCCGCTTCTGCTTCACCCGCTCAGCTCCCTCCGGAATATTCTCAAGTTTGCTTTTACCAGAGGACTCACGACCTCCGGTCCCCTGGGAAGCAAAGCTGACGTCCGAGCTTGTGTTTGCCCTCAGTTCGGGCTCTTGGTTTGAGGTGTTTGGCGATTTCTGCCTTATGAGGTGCACGTGGCAGTCGCGCAATGGCACACTTCTACGTTCGGCGATCTGTATCGCCGGCGAACTTAAATCTAAACGTGGGCTTTGAGGGCCCACGAAGTGACATTTGCCCCCCCCAGAATACGATGGGGCTGACCGCGGGATGTTAGCGGTGAGGGATTCTCCCCGAAGGGTACCCTCCTGGGGTAATAACTCTTTATTGTCACCCATTTCCTTACATTAAGGGGTAAGGCCCCTGCCCCTTTTAAAGAGGGAGCCGCTCTCCTCTGATTTAAGGGATGAGTTCCCCTTTGTTGCAGTTACGCCAACCCGTTCACCACTGGCGTGGTACTTCCGGCAAGCCGCTGATCCAGGCCGGACCCGTTCGATCCACAGGACCTACTTGTCTCCGGCCTGGTACTGGATACGCTGCAACCCGTATCCAGAACCGCAGTAAGGAGCGGTTATCCCCGGTTTTTATAGAGGTTTTCCTTCCTCGCGGTCCTCCCTTTGCAGGCGACGACCCTCACTCCCGGCACCTACGGGCCGGGTTGCGAGTTTCCACAGCAGCTCTAAGAAGAGCCCTGCAGTAGGGCCGCCCTTGCGGACGGCGCTCCCAACACGTCCGCATCCCAGTCTACTCTGCTAATCAGAGAGGTACCGGGAGCGGACCCACCGCCTCTGCATCCCCGTTGTCCCCTGCTACAGGAGAGACAGGGAGCAGGAAAGTGGCGCACCCTTTCACTAGGGCGCGCCTGCCCCGCCTGGCCCAAAATGGGCTCCGCCGAGGCTGTGCCGCTCTTGGTCACCCTTTCCCTTCGAGCTATGCAAACCCGAAGATCAAGGGCTCAAGCCCCCCACCACGACAAGGTAGCGACACTCGGGGGGAACCTAACCTAACCTAACCTAACCTAACCTAACCTAACCTAACCTAACCTAACCTAACCTAACCTAACCTAACCTAACCTAACCTAACCTTTTTTTTTTTTTTTTTTTTTTACGACAGGAAATGCCTTACGCATACCCCCCGCATCGTGGGGACGATGCGAGTGGTTATGTGGGACTCTCCTCTCCTCCCCCTTCCCGAGTGGAAGGAAAAAGAGAGGCATACCCACTAAAACCTGTCGATGGTCCTCTTTGCTTTTAGCAGATGCCACGGGCGCACTTGCGTGTTCCTACCGCGACATCCGCAAGCTGGCCCCGGCTCTACAAGGCTGAGCATCATAGAGCCGGGGTCCCCGCGCCAAGAGGGAGGTGGACCGACCATTGGTCCCCCCCTCGACGTGTGGGCTGTCAAGGCTGGCAGGGAATCCCCATTCCCCACCAGCTAGCACCACTACGGGGGGGCGAGGGCGGCGATATATTGCCGTCTTCTCCTCCCCGCTCGTCTGCGCCGGAGCGGGGGCGCCAGGGGATCTTCCTCGCGTTCCCGCTCCCTCTCCTCCTTCTGCGAAATGACTATTTCGCAGAAGGAGGCGACGGCCTCCCATGCCCTCTCACTTCCCAGCATGGCGTATACGACGCTGGGAAGCGAGAGGTCGCCGCCAATAGTCGCCACCAGGGTGCGGCGCTCGTCGAACCATGCAGGACACACCTCTAGGGTGTGCTGCGCCGTATCCTCTCCAGCGCCGCACCCGTGGCACGACGCCGTCTCTTCCCTTCCGATCCGACGCAGGTATCGTCCGAAACATCCGTGTCCGGAGAGCACCTGCGTGACTCGGAAGGTGAGGGACCCGTGGGTCCTTCCGCACCATTCCGGGAGCTGTGGGCGTATGGCCTCGATCGTGCGGGTGCCGTATTCGGCGTCCGCTAGGCCATCTACCCAGAGCTCCATGACTTCACATTTTCTCCTCTCCCGGGCGTGAGCGACCTCCTCCGGGGCGAGTGAGTCGCCCCGGACTCTCTGCTCGGCCCGCGCCCGATATGCTTCAGCCAGCACACCCGCCTCTATCTCCCAGGGGGAGTGCCGGCCAAAACGCAGGCCGCTGCGTGGCTCACCGTGCGGTAGGCCCGGCAAGCGCGCACCGCAATAATGCGTTGCGGCCTGCGGAGGAGGGCCCTGTTCGGCGCGTCGAGGGCTGCTGCCCATATCGGCGCGCCATACAGGGCCATGCTCCGAATGGTCATGGCGAACAGTCGCCTGCAGAGCGCACCCGGACCACCCAGGTTCGGGAGAAGCCTTGACAGGGCTGACGCCGCACTAACGAGGCGGGGGGTCAGCGTCCGGAAGTGATCGCCGAATCGCCACCCCCCGTCGAGGATAAGGCCCAGATACTTTATCTGGCCCTTAACCCTGACCACGTCCCCGTCGACCCGGAGGGTGGGCCCCGCCGGCACTCTCCACCTCGGCCCCTTGAAGCAAAGGGCCTCGGTTTTATTAAGTGCCACTCTAAGGCCCAGTGCCCCGATCCTCCGGATCACAAGGGAGGCTCCGACCTCTGCCCTCCTCTTTAGGCCCCTCCAGGTGGTGTCCCGGACGGCCACCAGCGTGTCATCCGCGTAGCAGAAGACCGCCATCCGGGGCAGCACCTCCCCACGGATGGCCCAGTCGAAACCGATATTCCATAGCAGGGGGCCTAAAACGGACCCCTGGGGAACACCGCAAGCCATCCGCCTTTCCTCTCGTATTCCTCCCCTCCCCATATAGGACACTACCCGTCCCTGCAGGTAGTGTCCTACAATCCTTCGGAGATAGAGGGGCACCCCATGGTATCGAAGTGCCTCCTCTATCACTCCGAAGGGGAGGGAGCCGAAGGCATTGGCGATATCTAGTGATATCGCCATGGCCCCCTGTCCCCTCTCAGCCGCTTCCTCCGTGAACCTCTTCAGGGCGGTCAGGGCGTCCATAGTGGATCGTCCCGCCCGGAACCCGAATTGGTTCTCGGAGAGTTCCGGCCCAACCATCGCCAGGTGCTGAAAGATGCGGGAAGCCACCACTCTTTCGAGTAGCTTCCCAGCCTCATCCAGCATCACCAGCGGCCGGTGCCCGGAAGGCGAGTCTGCGGGGCGACCCTCCTTCCTAAGCAGCACTAGTCGCCCTTCCTTCCACACCCCGGGGAAGCGCCCCACTGTTAGGCAATCACTGAAGAGGCAGCGGAGGCGGTCCCCAAGGTGCTTCAGGGCGATGGGGAGCACCTTTCCTGGCACCCCGTCCGGTCCCGGAGCCTTCCGGGATCCTCTGAGCCGGCCGACCGCCCTGTCCATTTCCTCCGTGGTTACTAGAGGAGCTTCAAGGGCGGCGTCGTCGTCCATGTCGTCCTCTGGTGGAGCCATTCGCGGCGGATCGAAAGGGGGCTATCCGGGAACAGCCCCTCGACCACCGTGCTGAGGACTGCCGGCTCCATGTCCTCCGTGGAGGGCGCCACTTTCATTTTCGCCCTTACCATGCGGTACGGGCGCCCCCACGGGTCCGCATCGAGCGTCGCCAAGAACTCCGCATAAGCAGAGTCCTTGGCGGCCCCAATGGCGACAGCGAATGCCTTCTTGGCCGAGCGCAGCTCGGCCTGTAGGTGCTCCAGTTCGCCCGCTACCCGGTGCCGACGTCTTCGGCAACGGGTGAAGGCACGTCGGGCGGCGTTGCTGGCGGCACGCAGGACCGCAAGGTCCTGCGTCCACCAGTATACGCCTTCGCGGGGCGCAAAGCGTCGCGCCCTGGGCATCCCGGCGTCACAGACGGCCGTCAGGTCCCGGCGGAACCTGACGGCCCTCTCTTCGACCCCCACGATTTGAGGGGGGTCAACCGCCCATGCGCGGATCACGGCGGCCTCCTCTGCCAGGTCCGCATCGAGGCGAGAGAGCTGCCACCTTGGGAAGCTCTCCGCGCCTTGCCCGCGCACCGACCAAACCTGCGGCCCGTGGGGCGCGTTGGAGACCCTGAACCGAATGTACATGTGGTCGGACAGGGTCTCCACCTCCTCCAGGACGTGCCAACACGCTATGCGTGCTCCAATGGCAGGGGTGGCGAACGTTACGTCCACCACCGAACCCCCCTGCCCGCGCACGCACGTGTAGGCATTACCCTGGTTCTCCGGGACTAATCCGATCATTGCGGCCCAGTCCCGGAGGAGCGCCCCTTTCACGTCAGTGATGGCGGACCCCCACTCCACGCACTTGGCGTTGAGGTCCCCCATCACGATGACCTGGGCCGGCAATGCCCTCTGCACCACCGGTTCCAAGCCATCCAGGAACCTCTCGAACTCGAGGAGGCTCCTGTTTGGGGAGAAGTATACTCCTACGAGTACAATCCCTCCCCAATTTGCCGCCACGTAGCCCGCACCTCTCTCCCTGAGAGAAAGGCGTTGGGGGCCCGTTGACGGCACCACCACGCCGACTGAGCCCTCCGTGTCCCCAACCCAGTTTTCCTTGGGGGGGATCAGGTATGGCTCAGCCACAACCGCGACGCCAATCTTCCATTCCGCCAGAACCTGCATGAGCAGGTCCTGTGCGCGGGCGGAGTGGTTGATGTTAGTCTGCAGGAACTCAGTATGCAGGTGTCTGGACATTAGGACACCTGCATAACGAGCTCCTCAGCTGCCTGGCGCCTGGCCTGCGGCGGTTTGGGGGGTGGCCTGCTTGGAGGAGCCTTCCCCTTAACAGTAGGGGGTGTGCATTTGGCACCCCCCATCACGTGCGCATGTGGACGGCCTGCCTTTGCGCATACCGCGCATTTAGCAGGGGCCTCACACGCGGCTGCCATGTGCCCCTCTTTGCCACAACGGAAGCAGAGTTTCCCATTCTCTACATCCGTTGGGCAGAGAGCACGTGTGTGGCCCAGCATCATGCACTTATAGCAGCGCAGTGGCTGGGCCTTCACCGCCTTGATGGTGGCCATACACCACCCGATGGCCACCTTACCTTTGTTTACGGCTGCCTTAGCAGCCGTTGCTGGGCACCTAATCAGGGCCGAGCCACCACCCCATAAGCTGGGCCTAATTAGGCCCACCTTGACCATACTGGGGGAGCAGCCCCCAGCCGTTGCCACTTTAGCCGCCAGCTCCTCACGGCTCACCGACTCGTCCAGACCGGTGATCCTAAGGTCGACCGATTTGGACGGGCGGGCGATGTCCGCCCAAGCCCCAATGACTTCGGTCAGCTTTGCAGCTAGGCGGTCCGCTGTTTCTTCTGGGGTCTCACCCCCCACTTCCATCAGTTTGGAGCCGGTCATACTAGTTCTTATTTTGACCGACTCCAAGCCAAAGTCGCTGAGCGCGATGGAGGCCCTAGCCTTAGCTAGGACCTCGGAATATTTTGCCTCAGTCTCCTTGCCTTCTGCTGTGGTGGTGGTTGCCCCCTTCTTTAGAGTCACCACTATGGCCGCCGTATTGGGGGCCACGATCTTGACGGCCTTTGGGGGAGCCGCGGCACTTTGCCGGGCTGTGCCAGTTGGAGGGGGTTTTGATTTGGGTCCCTTGCCCTTCCTCCTGGCTTTCCGGCCGACAACCTCGGTCCATGGGGTCCCATCCCCCAGCGCTTGGGGAGGCTGCTTCTGCTGGCCAGTTTCGGCGTTGGGTGTGGGTGTCTTCTCTGTGTCTCCTTCTCTCCGTCCTTCCTTGTGCTGAGGGGGGGAGGACGAGGGGAAGGAACAGCTGTCCTCGATTTGAGGCCCCTCTTGGGCCCTTGTTCAGGCGCCTTAGATTCAGGTTTGGGGGCCTGAGCTGATCCTGCATCCCCTCCCATGGCGCCGACCGCCAGGCCGGACTGGCCTCTGGGGCGGGGCGGTGGTGGCTGCCGCTTGTCGGCACTGAGGGGCGGCCTGATCACCGGCTCTGGGGGGAGGCGCGTCTCTAGGTCTTGGAGGCGGGCGTTGACCATTCCGCCTACTGACTGCAGGAGCTCGCGCCTCATCCCCTCCATGGCCTCCTTCAGCATCTCCTCCAAGCCAGGTTGTGGCTTTGTTGCAGCCTTCGGAGTCACAGCCGACCTCTTCTGTGACTCAGAGTAGGCCTCCTTAAAAGCGCGCAGCTCGGCGCGAACCAGCTCGAGCTCCCTCGCAAGCCGAGCATTGTCCGCGCGGAGTCTGCGCTGTTCCTCCTCCGGGGTAATCGAGCGCAGCCCCTCTACTGCGTCGACTACCCCCTGTGCGGCCTGATTTATTTGGCCCCACACCGTGCCTTTGATGTGGCCGCTCTTTTTAATCTCGCCACGGATTTTCGCCACATTCATTAGGGCCTCCGCGGCGAGTGCCTCCACGGTTGCGACGGGTGGGGCGCTGTGGGCCTCGCCGTCCAACAGCTCCCTTGTCCTAACCGGGCTCGTCATCTTCCGGTAGGATGGCCGGTAAATGGGGTCACTATCCTGTCCCTCACTCTCCTCCCCCTCAGTATTCATGCCCAGCCCGGCTAGGCAATCTTTTGCCTCTTTGAGGAAGCTGTAGGCACCCATAGGGCGCCTAATGCGACCCCTCGATGACGAAGAGGCCACCTTCTGGGCCACGGCTGGGTCTGCCTTTTCGGAGGACGATATCTTGAGGGGCCTCTTTTTTGCGAAGGTACCCGAGGGGAACCTTAAAGCAAGCCCCGAGACGGAGAGATCGGCCTCCTTGCACGGGGTCCGCAGGGGTCGCGCAACCGGCTCATCTTCGGCAATCGTCTCCGTGAGGTCAACCACAGAGTCCCGTAGTGACGCTCCCAGGGTTCTGCCGGCATTTAGTTGGCGACCAAAATCGCCCTCGTCGTCGTCGGACAAGTCCGACATGTGTGCACCGCCCTCTCCTTCTACCTCTCCTGCACCCTCCATGTCTGGAATGGCTCGGCGGGCCGAGGGACGGTCCCCCCCTTTTCCTCCCTTTCCAGCTATGCCTCTCGGCCTCTGAGGCTTGGGGAAGTCCAGGCGGTAGGGTCCAGTCTGGATTTGGAACCCACTGTCGGCGAGAGACCCTCTGCGTGAGGAGATCAGGACAGGGCTACTCCTCCCATCCCCATCGGCCTCATCATCTGCTCTGCTTTTTGGCAGCTCCGTCTCCAGCGCCATGTTTCGGCTGGACGGCTGCCCTCTCTCCATTCCCGAGTTCAACGTGTCTGTTAGACAGACCACGAGCCTCTCGGCCTCTTCCTCCGGCTGCGTCATCACAGGCATCACAGACGCCGCTGCCGTTGGAATGCGTTTTGGGATTTGGTTTTTTATATTATTTAATTCCATTTTGATTCCCACGAGTATGGGCCGATAAGGTCCACTAACGGGTGACGCCCATTCCGATAGTGTGGCTATTTACTGTGGAGGTCGCCTGGTATCCACAGGTATTAACGACTTCACTGTCGGGTGTTTAAGAGTATCCTTCTCGCAGGCCGGCCAATGAAGGCAAGCCCTCCGCTCCGCAGTATCCATAACGTACCCCATTAACGCCACGACTGGGGTCGTTGAAATGGATATGCGGGCTACGGAAGGAGAAGTGGCGTAGGCTTCTCCACAGGGCCTTCAGCTAAGAAGGCCATTCTCCTCAAAGACAGCCGGAGCTGTTCCTCTCCTTTTAAACCCACCCCCCCAAGTTGGGTGATTATCCGACGCGCGCGCCCCCAAGGCAAACCCAGCCAGAACCCAACGCCAGGCGCTTTCGCGTCTGACAATAGGACCCAGCAAAGGCAGTCACGGATGAGCGCGCGCCCGATAGTCACCCAAATTCCCAGTTCTCCCGCCCCAGTGTTTGGTTCGCGGGAGCTGCTACGAGCCCCTACCCACCGCAAGGCGGGCATTCCCCTATCCACCACCCGGGGACGCGCCACGTCGGAGTTCACCTCTCCGCCCACTTAGACAGCTAAGCAGGTCCGTGGAACCTAACCTAACCTAACCTTTTTTTTTTTTTTTTTTTTTTTTTTTTTTTTTTTTTTTTTTTTTTTTTTTTTTTTTTTTTTTTGCGGTGGGAAAATGCATTACGCATACGACCGCGCCTTGGGGACGACGCGGAAGTTATGTGGGACTCCCTCCCCATACCTCCTGCCCTACGGGAAGGAGAGGGGAGGTATACCCACTAAAAACCCACCGGTATTCCCTCTTGCCGTTTTGCGAGTGCCCTGGGAGAACGAGTAGGCACCAGGACGCCCGCCGGCCGCCCCAGCCTTAGCCGGAGCTCCCGCACCAAGAGGAGGGGTCGGGAATACTCAACCCCCCCCCAAGACGTGTGGGCCAATGGGCGCTAGCAAGGGACCCCCATCCCTCGCCAGCCTGGCACCACTAGGGAAGGTTGGCGGCAAATTGTCGCCGCCTCCTTCCCACCCGTCTGCGCCGGAGCGGGTGCGCGAGTGGATCATTCTCGCGTTCCCGCTCCTTCTCCTCCTTCTGCGAGATGACTTCTTCGCAGAAGGAGGCGACAGCCTCCCAAGAACTCTCGCTCCTCAGCATGGCTTGCACGACACTGGGGAGCGAGAGGTCGCCGCCGATCGCCGCCACTAGAGTGCGGCGCTGCTGGGCCCACGCGCTGCACACTTCGAGGGTGTGCTGCGCCGTGTCCTCATTGGCGCCGCACTCGTGGCACGACGCCGTCGCCTCCCTTCCGGCAACCTTGTGGAGGTACCGCCCGAAGCAACCATGCCCGGACAGCACCTGCACAAGGCGGAAGGTAAGGGACCCGTGTTCCCTCCGACACCAATCCAGGAGCACCGGGCGGATGGCTTCGATCGTTCGGAGGCCGTATTCAGCCTCCGATAACTCATCCGTCCAGCGCTCCAGCACCTCCTCTTTCTGGACCTCTCGGGCCCGGGCCAGCTCCTGGGGAGCTAGGGATTCCCCCCGCTCCCTGCGCTCCACTTTTGCCTTATAGGCGTCGGCAAGCATGGCTGCTTCCAGCTCCCAAGGGGGAGATGCAGCTAAGGCCCCAGCCGCCGCCCAGCCCACCGTCCGGTAGGCCCGGGCCATCCTCACTGCCATCACCCTTTGGGGCTTTCGGAGCAGCGCCCTGGTGGTAGCGGTGAGCGCTTCCGCCCATATTGGGGCCCCGTAAAGGGCCATACTCCGAATGACCCCTGCAAACAATCGTCTGCAGGGGGCATTCGGTCCACCCACATTGGGTAGGAGCCGCCCTAAGGCTCCCGCCGCGCCCACGAGTCGGGGAGTCATCCTGCGGAAGTGCTCTGCAAACCCCCATTTTCCGTCAAGGGTAAGGCCCAGATATTTAATGTGGGCCTTCACCTCGACGGCCTCCCCACTAATCAGCAGGGTTGGACCCCGCGGCAGCCTCCATCTTGGCCCTCTGAAACAGAGGGCCTCCGTTTTAGGGAGGGACACCCTCAGACCCAGCGCCTCAATGCGCTGGATAACGAGGGTGGCTCCCACTTCCGCCCTCCTCCTCACCTCCTCGTATGTGGTGCCCCGGACAGCGATAAGCGTGTCATCTGCATAACAGACGACCACCATCCGAGGCAGCACCCTCCCGCGGATGACCCAGTCGTAGCCGACGTTCCAAAGTAGGGGCCCTAGCACTGACCCCTGTGGAACGCCGCAGGCTACCGCCCTGGCCATCCGTTCGTCCCCTCTCCCCATGTAGAGCACTACCCGGTCCATCAGGTAGTGCTCTACAATCCTTCGGAGGTAGAAGGGCACCCCGTGATAACGGAGCGCCTCCCCTATCACTCCGAAGGGGAGAGACCCGAAGGCGTTGGCGATGTCTAGAGACACCGCCATGGCCCCCTGGCCCCTCCTGGCAGCATCTTCGGTGAACCCCTTCAGGGCGGATAGGGCATCCAGCGTGGATCGCCCTACCCGGAACCCGAACTGGTTCTCCGCAAGATCCGGCCCTTCGCTCGTCAGGTGGCAGGCGATCCGGGAAGCAATTATCCTCTCTAGGAGCTTCCCGGTTTCGTCCAGCATGACGAGCGGCCGCCACCCGGAAGGGGAGTCCGCCGGTCTGCTCTCCTTCCGCAGGAGGACCAAGCGGCCCTCCTTCCATGCTTGAGGGAATTGCCCCGTGGCCAGACATTGGTCCATTAGGGCCACGAGGCGGTCCCCCAGGTGCTTGGTGGCTACAAGCACCACTTTCCCCGGCACTCCGTCTGGGCCGGGCGCCTTACGGCACCCCTTTAGACGGCCCGCCGCCCTGATTATTTCCTCACCTGTTATCGGGGGGATGTCAGGGGGCGTCTCGGGCTCCACAGTGGGCGATGCCATCCGCGGTGGCTCGAAGGGCTGGCTGGGGGGAAAGAGGCCTTCCACTACCGCAGCCAGAAGCCCTGGCTCAAAGTCCTCCGTGGGGGGAGACACCTTGAGTTTGGCCCGTACCGTTCGGTACGGACGCCCCCACGGGTCGTTGTCGAGCGAAGCCAAAAATTCGGTGTAAGCCGAATCCTTAGCCCGCGCGATGGCCGTCTGGAAGGCGGCTTTCGCCGCCCGAAGCTCAGTGAGGAGCCTCTCTTCCTCACCTGGCACTTGGGTGCGCCGTCTCCGGCACCGGGTGAAAGCACGGCGGGCGGCATCACTGGCGGCTCTTAGGCCTACGAGGTCCTGTGACCACCAGTAGACCGCCGTTCTTGGTGCTGATTGGTGCGCCCTCGGCATGGCCGCGTCGCATATTGCTGTCAGGTCTTCGCGGAACCTGACAGCCCTTTCATCGACCCCCATGGTATCCGGGGGATCGACGCTCCACGCCCGGACTGTGGCAGCCTCTTTCGCCAAGTCCAGGTCGAGGCGGGAGAAAACCCATTTTGGGAAATTTCCGCCTCGCCCACCCACCACACTGGCCTGAGGCCCGAGGGGCGCCTTGGAGACCCTGAATCGTATGTAGGCATGGTCGGACAGGGTCTCCACCTCCTCCATAACGCGCCAATCACCTATTCTAGCGCCGATGGCAGGGGTAGCGAACGTTACGTCCACTATCGACCCCCCTTGCCACCGCACGCAGGTGTTGGCCGTCCCTTGATTCTGCAGAACCAGGCCGACCATTGCAGCCCAGTCCCGCAGAAGCGCCCCTCTCTGGTCCGTGATGGGACACCCCCACGCCTCGCACTTGGCGTTGAGGTCCCCCATCAAGACCACCTGAGCTGGTAGTGCTCTCTGCACCACCGGCTCCAGGCCCGCCAGGAATCTTTCAAACTCCCTGAAGGGCCTGTTTGGGGAGAAGTATACTCCTATCACTACTACTTCCCCCCATTTGGCCGCCACGTAGCCGGCACCCCTCTCCTTGATGGAGATGCGTTGGGTGGCGGCCGCCGGCACCACGACGGCCACCAAGCCCTCGGAGTCCCCGACCCAGTTTGGCTGGGGAGGGACACAGTAGGGCTCAGCGACTACTGCCGCGTCAATGCGCCACTCCGCGAGGACCTGCATGAGCAGGTCCTGTGCGCGCGCAGAGTGATTGGCATTAGTTTGCAGTAGCTCGTAGTGCGGGTGTACTGGCATTAGGACACCTGCATTCCTAACTCCTCCCCAGCCTGTCGGCTCCGGTTCGGTATGGCCCTGGTCGCTGGGGCCCTTCCTCTAACTGTCGGGGGGATGCAGTTAGATCCCCCCATCCTGTGCCCATGCGGGCGGCCGGCTTGCGCGCACACCGCGCATTTGGCCACCGCCTCACAAGTGACCGCCAGGTGGCCCACAATGCCGCATCGGAAGCATTTTGAGCCGTGCTCCGCTTCCGATGGGCAGAGAGCCCTGGTGTGGCCCAGCGCCATGCACTTGAAGCAGCGCATGGGCAGAGCCTCCACCGGCTTTATGGCGGCCACCACCCACCCAACTGGGACTTTGCCCGCAGTGGCGATGGCCTTCGCAGCCACCGCCGGGCACCTTACTAGGGCCGAGCCCTGTGCCCAGGCACTCGACCTGATGCCTCCAACCTTTATTTGGTCGGAGGCACAGCCGCCCACTTTCGCCAAGGCGATGGCCAACTCCTCGCGGCCAACCATCTCGTCGAGGCCCGTGACCTTTAGGTCCACGAGCTTGGTTGGTCGGGTGACCTCTGCCTGGTCCCCGATGACCTCTTTCAGCTTTGCAGCCAGGAGGTCAGCAGTGGCCTCGGGGCGTTCGCCACCTACCTCCAACATCCTGGAGCCGGTCATCGTCGCCCTAATTTTGACTGACTCCAGGCCAAAGTCAGCAAGACTTATTGAGGCCCTAGCTTTTGCCAGGACCTCCAACATATTGGTGGACCCCTCCTTTAGTGCCAACACTATCGCTGCTGTGCGGGGAGCCACAATTTTAGTCGGCTTGGCCTTCGGCGTGAGTGCCTTTGGCGGCACGGCTTTTGTCGGCGGTTGGGTTGGGGCACTGCTTTTCCGTCCCTTACGCCCGAGGACTTGGGACCACGGTGAAGCATCCTCTGCTTCCGGGGCCGGAGCCTCCCGCCTGCTGGGACCAGCGACCGTTTGACTCTGGGTTTGCGGTCCCGGATTTGGCGTCTTTTTGGCACCCGCGTGCCCCTTCCCCTGTTGGGGCTGGGAGTTGGGGGCAGTAAGCACCCTCTTGGATTGCTGCCCTGTCTTGTCCCCAACCATGGCCCCTTTCGGTTGGGGTTGCGGCTCTCGCATAGCGCCTGCAGCCAGGTTAGGCTGAGTTCTCGGACGGGCAGGCGGCTCCTGGCGCCTGTCAGCCGCGAGTGGAGGCCTCAGGACTGGCTCCGGCGGGAGGCGCGCCTCCAGCTCTCCCAGGCGGGCATTTATCATCCCGCCCAGGGACACCTGCAGGTCGCGCCTCAGCTCATCCATGAGCTCCCTGAGGTCGGCAGCTGCTGGCACTCCAGCTGTTGTGGCGGGAGTCACCCGCGATTCCTCGAAGGCCTGTTTAAAGGCCTTCAACTCCGCCCTGACAATGTCCAGCTCTCTGGCGAGTCGGCTGTTGTCCGCGCGGAGGCGACGATGTTCCTCCCCGGGGGTGATTGTCCTCAGTTCCTCGACTGCGTCAATCACCCCTTTGGCGGCCTGATTTATGGTCCCCCAAATGGTGCCCTTGATGTGGCTACTCCGCTTGATCTGATCTTGAATGGTGGCTACATTCAAGAGCGCCGCCGCCACCAGGGTTTCCCTGGTTTGTGCTTGGGGTGCCACAGGCACCTCGTCCCTACTGTCTCTATGAGCCCCTTCCAGATCACGGTAACTCGGGCAGTAGCCAGGCCCTTCGTCCGACTCCAGGTACTCATTCACGGCCTCGGTATTTTGTCCCGCGAGACCGCTTTCAACCGCAGCCAAAGACTGGCTATGCGTCGACGGGCGCTTATCGCCCTTGCGTGAAGTGCCAAGTTTGGGAGCGATAGGCCCCTCGGACACCGTACTTGTCGGCCGTTTCCTCGAGAGACTCCCATTTGGAGAGTCCCCAATGAACTCCTCTCTACAGTCCACCTTAAGCAATGTTCGGGACAATGGTGCATCCTCCTCCTCAGAGTCGGATGCGTCCGACATGTGCACAGGCATGGTAGAGCTCTGCTTGTTATTGCAGCTGCCCTCCCCCTCCAGCCCCTTTGCAGCCCTCACGTTTCCCTTTGAGTGGGAACGGAGAACTGGAAAGTCGAGCCGGTAAGTGCCAGCGTCGACTGAAAAATTCCCCTTGTGGGAACTACCACTGGGGCCAGCGCGCTCACGACGCCCAGGGTTAACCATGGAGCTGGTCTTCCCGCCCCCTTTATTCACCCCCCCCAAAGACAGGTCCTTCTGGGGGTTGGAGACAACCCCCTTCCCAGAACTGTCTTTCCCCATAACTAACCCCCTTAAGTGGGATTCCAAAAAATGGAGCACCCACGGAGCCCTTCCCGGCCCTTTTACCCCCCCGCCTATAAAAACCCCCCCTTACCAAGTTGATTTTGCCAGAAGGGCAAAACCTAACTCAAAACGGTCAAGTGCGAACCGGCCAAAATTACCAACTTACCAAAAAGTTGGTAGTTTTCGCCAAGTTACCACAAGACTATGATAGTTAGAAGTTGTTGCGAGGTGCCGTTAGGCGGCGCAAACTACCTCCTATTCAACCCACTAACTATCAAATCCCGGACCGTTATGGTTTAGACGCAATAATTTTTCAAAGTCCCCGACAAACTTATGAAAAATAATTATTGCGCCTATGGGAAAATAATAGCAATCCACGTTTCACCGAATAACTTCCGAATGGTAAGTTCAAAAATTATTCGGTAAACGGCAATGGATAGTGCTACTAATCCCAAATATTACCCAGCAACAAGAATTTACAAAAACTAAACCAAATATTAATAATGAAATTTAGAAACAAAAACGGAAACTTGTGTTTTTGAAATTACAACCGCAAAACGTGAAGCGTTTTGGGCCCCAATTTCAAAAATTAATTTTGAGTGTTCTAGAGAAGCTAGAGACACGGCAAAAGAACCAAAATGTCGAGTGACTCAAGCAGAAGGCGATGAGCACAAAAGAAGCAGCGAAAACGCACCGGCAAGGACAAAATTCGAGCAAAACCAAGAAGCAAGCCAAAAAGTCAGGTCGAATTTTCCCTCAACCTAACCTAACCTAACCTAACCTAACCTAACCTAACCTAACCTAACCCTAACCTTTTTTTTTTTTTTTTTTTTTTTTTTTTTTTTTTTTTTTTTTTTTTTTTTTTTTTTTAACGTGCTGAAAATGCGCCTTATGCATGTCCCCGCTCGAGGCAGCGGGTGGGATCTGTCGGGCTCTCCCCAAGAGGGGGCATACCGACTAAAAACAACACGACCTTACCCTCTCGGCCCTTGTGCGGACGCCACGGGATCGCGAACATTTCACCGCGACGCCGCAGGCCAGCCCGGGATGGGCTCCCTCTCTGCGCCCCAAGATGGTGTTGGGGCGCTGCGCCCTAGGATTTTAGGGGCGCTCGTCCAGGACGGCACGTGCAATGCGGGTCCGGGATTCCTCGCCCTCGCCGCTGTGCCGCCCAAGGGCTCCCCCTCACCTTTCCCTGTCTAATGAGAACAGGTACTCAGCTCAGGTTCGCCCCATCGGTGACCACAGCCCTGAAAAGGGCTACGCCACCCCGGCATCATTGGCTTGCGCCTCCGCCCAATAGGGCTCACCCTCACCTTTCCCTGTCTAATGAGGACAGGTACTCAGCTTGGGCTCGCCCCCTCAAAAAAGGCATCGGCCCGAAGGCCAGACGCCGCCCTCTTAGGGCCCAAAGGCCCGTTGGCTGGCAAGGTTCGCCCGGCGGCTCCCCTCACCAGACCAACACCCCCCCACCCAGTCACGTCAAAAGTCAGTCACGTCCAGCGACCACAGCCCTTAAAAGGGCTGCGCCGCCCGGCATCATTAGGCTTGCGCCTCCGCCCGATGAGGCTCACCCTTACTTAATACCCATCATTTAAGACAGGCAAAAGCAAGGGCTTGCCTCCGTCTGTAAGGCGTCGGCCGAAGGCCGGACGCCGCCCTCTTGTGGGCCCGAAGGCCCGTTGGTTGGCAAGGTTTGCCCGGTGGCCCTCTGCCTTTGGCTCCCCTCACCAGACCAACACCCCCCCTACCCCAGTCACGTCGAAAAAGTCAGTCGTCACGTCCGGCGACCACAGCCCTTAAAAGGGCTGCGCCGCCCGGCATCACTGGGCTAACGCCCTCCGCCCGATGGGCTCACCCTCGCTTTTCCCTGACCTAAAGGACAGGTACTTCGCTCAGGCTCACCTCCGTCCAAAGGCGTCGGCCCGAAGACCGGACGCCGCCCTCTTGTGGGCCCGAAGGCCCGTTGGTTGGCAAGGTTTGCCCGGTGGCCCTCTGCTTTGGGCTCCCTCGCTGGCTGGTTCTAGGAATGTAGGTTCAAGGAAGTTAGGTTCCAAAAAGTTAGGTTCCAGGAAGTGAGGTTTGAAAAATTTAGGTTGGTTCTAGGAATATAGGTTTAAAAGGTGGGTTTGAAAAATAACGTTATAAGAATATTGGTTTAAAGTTAGGTCTCATAAAGTTGGGTTCCACGATGTTAGGTTTGAAATTTTTTTTTCTCAAAGGTTGCTTCCTTTTGTTGTTCATAATGGTACACACAAGGACTTTGTCAACACCACACATAAAACAAAATGTAGTTTAAAAAAATTCAGGTTGATAATCATTGGGTTCTAAATTTAAATTTTAGAAGAATTTTAGGAAATTTTCGATTCAAATTGTTACGTTTAAAAAAGGGAGGTTTCAATATCAATTTGAAATTGTTAGGTTTTAGAAAGTTAGGTCTCAAATTGTTGTTAAAAAAAGTTAGGTTTCGAATGGTAAGGTTCTGAAATGTTAAGTTTGAAAAGGTTAGGTGTTTGAAATTGTTAGTTTAAAGAAAGTGGTTCGAAATTTTTAGGTTTCAAATCGGTTAAAACAACTGGTTTTAAGATGTTAGGTTTCTGAATGTCAGGATTGTTAGAGTTAGGTTTTAAACTGTTGTTACATTTCTATTAGTTTTCGGTTATTTATTTTATTTTTAAGGTGATTAATTCGGAAATGTTTCAAGTCACGATAATACGATTTGACGTTATTGGTATTCTTTTATGGTCTTTAGTTCCAGTTAGTTCCATATTTTTGTTTCCACGTGAAAAAAAAATATTTTTTTTTTATTTTTTTTTGCTATTTTTTTGGTCAAAATTGAACTTAATGTACATCTTATCATCAGGGCTTTCATTCCCGCATACTCAGCATTCGAAAAACGCGCAAAAAATTGGCCCCCCACACCCACCCATCAGAAGCTCGCTTGGCTACATTACCTCGGTCCGTAGGTATTTAACACGTTTTTTGTAAATAACGACCAAATCTTTCGGGTTTTGAACCATACAACATTTTTATTTCATGACAGTATTCATTTTTCACATTTTAATACCCTTTTCACCCACCTCACTCGTTTTTATCTTTAATGAATTGACATTTTAATCATTTTCTATCACGAAAATTGGTCAAAAACAAGGATTTTATCAATTATATTGTCTTTCTAGTGCTTTAACTGACACTTCAAGCTTTATTTAAATAAACACTTACATTTTCCTTTATTTTAAAAGTAATCCCGCCCCTCTAGCAAGTCTCAATGCAAAATAAACCTTGTTCCTAACTATTTATTCTCAAGTATTCTCATCTATTTTGAAGTTTATTCGAATAACTTTGTGTCTGCTATCAGCTGTGAAGTTAAACATTTTTATGTAATTCATACAAGTTAAACGCATTTCTGAAAGTCCGGTTCCTTGTCTCGCCGCTCCTTTGCCGCGCCACACAGTCGAAATTAAATGCAGATTTATTTGATTGCTCGTAAGCTTTTTGCAGGCGTCAAGGTTGAGCAGATTTAGTTCAAGCTCGTTATCTAGATGAACCAGCTCGGTTTGTTAGAATTTGTTGTTGTAGTACAAACTCATATCTACTTTGCGTAGCTCTGGTTACATGCTTATATTAGCCTCACTTGTACTTACCTATAAAACCATCTGTGTAACTTCGTATATGCAAGGGAATCTTAGACTTTGATTGAACTTGACTTTCACCTACTTTTTATTGCGATATTATACAACACGTGGCTATTATGCGCAGTTCTGATGGCAATAATAATGCGTGCTGATCTGGTGATGAAACCGGAAGCTAGATACTGGAACTCCAAGACAGGACAACATAGCGTAGGCGTGTTTGGGCTTTCTAGAATATTCTTCTTGTCCATACAATAATTAAAGAATCCTTAGGATCCACTCTTTGGATCCTGATTTGGTGACTATGGGATCTAATTGGAGGCATTTGCATATCAACAAAAAAAAATTTAAATCGTTTCCTAAATGACGGGGATTTGGGGTAGGTAAAAAAAAATACGACCGTATTTATAACCTCTTCCTTTTATCAGTCGTTTAAATTTTAAAGCAAGATTTTATCTAATATAAATACCATGGTATACATAACATCTCGATTGAAATAATATGCTTAAAAAGTAGTTTAAAATTAGTAATTAAATCTCATTAACAGTTGGTCCTTAGAGGTATGTACACGTACAATCCGTGAGCTATTAGAAAAACCTTTAACTTCGGGGGGAAATTGGAAGGATTCGTGTAGTACAGAACAGAAATAAATAAAATAATATACTTATAAAATAAATTAAGTACTTAAGTAAATTTTACGCTGTGGGACGGACGCAGGCTGAAAATCAGCGCTGCAAGTTTCTTTTGCTCGCAGCTTATGCTGAGCTCGAGCCCATTGCCACCTACTTACGTGGAATTGTTTTTGTTACTGTGTAGTCTTATTTTTTGTGGCAATAAATTTTATTATTATTAGTAGAAAATGATAATTGTCGTTTTGACTTAGTAGCAATCCATTACGCGAAGAGTGCACTCATTGTGTTTTCATTATAATAAATAAATAAATAAATAAATAATTATCACGGGACAATTCACACCAATTGACAGACCCAAAGTAAGCTTAGCAAAGCTTGTGTTATGGGTACTAAGCAATGGATAAATATAATTATATAGATATAGATACACACTTAAATACATATTAAACACCCTAGACCCGAGAACAAACATTCGTATTTTTCATACAAATATCTGCCCCAACACGGGAATCGAACCCGGGACCTCAAGCTTCGTAGTCAGGTTCTTCAACCATTAGACTAGGGCATCTGGTCGTCAAATTTTTGTCGGAGTTCATTGATTTATATATGGTCTAAGATCCGAACTTAAATCGAACTTCACCGATCTGATAATAGAAAGAAAATGCATTTTATGATAAACTTATTATATTAGAAAAAAATACTATACTTAAATGGGTTTGCTTAAAAAATTCTGGACATGCTATTTTTTTTTAATTATTAAAAATAGTTTGTCTACGATTTTTTTTGCAAACCTAGTTCTAATTGTTCGTATTTTCTACTGAAAGGGCAGTTAAAACCACCACTTATTTATTTAGCCAGGCATTTCATTCGTTTCATTTATTCATTGTATAGGTATCATTAGGAGATTCATGTAATAAAAATAATAACATTTGGCTAAAACCTGCCAGCCGGTTGTAGAAATGCACATGACTCCGTGACGTCGGACTCCAGGAACAAATATAGTAAATATAGTAGTAAGTAGTAGTAGAGTCGTCGTTACTATTTCGCGTTTTCTGTCTTACCTGTTCTCGTCCAGCCTCAATCGCATGGCGACGGAGAGACAAACATTGTGACGACAGCCGCCACGAGGTGCTGACAATAAAACGACAAATCGATTCCGTTTGTTTAATTTTAATAACCTAAACTAGTATCACAATTCGGTTTGTTCCACTTATCGATAAGTCAATAACGATTTATTAATTTTAAAATTCTTAGGAACTTTCAAAGGGCTCCTACATTATGTACAGTAAACTTTACAGAATAAAACGATCAACGATTCGGAGCCGCGAGCGCTCTTTGAAATTATTACCATCATATATGGCTACTCGTCGTTCTACTGAATCGATTCAGAACAGAGTACACGGATCGGCGATCTCGAGAAACAAGGGAGAGTCGAGTCGGATCCGAGGGTCGTCACACTAGCACGGGGACGCGGGACGCGCGGGGGGACGGGGCGGCGCGCGCTATAAGTGGCGCTCCGCGGCGCCCCCCGCGGCGCCCCCCGCGGCGCCCCCGCGCGCGGGCCGAGCGCGCGCGCCGACAGCGCCAGCTCCGCGCCGGCCGGAGCGGGCAGCGCCGGGAACTGCTCCAGCGGCTCCGTCTGCACCTGCCGGTCCAGGCACGAGCCCGGCGTGGGGTCTGGAACGTGCGACGTTTAGGTACAGTGACCGCCTGATATTTTCCGTATAGAGAGAACAGAGCGAAAAGCCGTAAGCTCGGACCGTTGTCGTTGAGCGTGGAGCGGTCGGTGGAGGGCGTGGCCAGCGGCGGGGCGGGCGCGGCGCAGCGGCGCGGCGCCGAACGCGGCGCACACGGCGCCCCCGCGGGCGGCCCGCGCGCCAGCGCCCCGGCATCAGGCTCGCGCGCACGTTGCGCTCGGCCGCAGCAGGATGATGTACACCTGCAACACGGGCCGCGTGAGCCGTCAGCGCCCCTCCGTCCCTCCGCCGTCCCTCCGGCCCTCCATCCCCGCTCACCTTGGGCGCGAACAGGCAGGCGAGCGTGACGGTCGCGCTGAGCGAGATGGTGACGGCGATGGTGGTGACGCGCAGCGTGAGGTGGCTCGCGGTGCCGAAGTACAGCGGCACGAACGACAGCCAGATGACGCACGTCGTGTACATCGTGAACCTGCGGACGGCGCGCGGTCAGTGCGGGCGGGGCGTGGCGGGCGGGCGGGCGGCGCGGGGCGGGGCGGCCTCACTCACCGATGTGCTTGCTCTCGTTGAAGGCCTCGGGGATCTTGCGCGTGAGCACGGCGTAGACGGTGCAGGTGAGCACGAGCGCGGCCGGGTAGCTGAAGGCGAGCGTGTGGGACGCGTCCACGTAGGCGTCGCACACCAGCACGGCCTGGTCGCGCGCGGGGAGGTGCCGCACGGCGCGCGCGGGCGCCGCCGCCTGCCAGGCGCCCAGCACGGCCAGCTGGGCGCCCACCAGCGCGCCGCACGCCGCCAGCTGCGAGCGCGGCGAGATGAACGCCGGCCGGCGCGCCGACCGCGACCCCGCCGCGAAGATGCGCGCGATGCGGTTCGTCTTCGTCAGCAGCGCCGCGTACACGATCGTGAAGCACAGCCCCGTGCCGAACCTGCGGGGAGGGAACGGCCCGTGAGCGCATCGCGAGTGGTACCGGCGCCGGTAGTGGCGGGCGAGCGTCCCGGCGCGAGGTACCGACCGCTGCGCGGTGCAGAGCGCGTCCGTGGGGCGCAGCACGAGCAGGAACGTGAGCAGGTAGCACACGAGGATGCCGCCCAGCAGCACGAAGCTCAGCTCGCGGCCCGACGCGCGCACCACCGGCGTGTCGCCGCGCACCACCCACACGCCCAGCACGAACCTGCCGACAGCGGGGCGGGTCAGAGCGGGGCGGGGCGGGCGGGGCGGGGCGGGGCGGGCGGCCGTACAGTGTGCACACGATGCCGACGGCGGAGAAGGCCATGGCGCCGCGCGCGGCGGGCGAGGCGGGCCGCAGGTACTGCGCGGGCAGCGGCTCGCAGCGCGTGCGCGTGGCGTCGGCAGCGTCCCGCGCGGACACTCGCGGCACGCCGTCTCCGACTCCGGCGCCCGGATCTGCGCGGGGAACGACCGACACGATGAGAGGGAACTCCTTGCCATATTTATTGAGATTCTGAGCACGCCAGGAGATCGCGTCTCGTTTTTTTTCTCCTTAGAAAAGTTGAAGGGAGACTCGCATGCTGATGCGTGAGTGGTGCGCGACCCGGTTTCGGGCACGTGTATCGCGATATTATGGAATGGCGAAAAGCACTGCTTATTGCTAGCACCTGTCATGCCGTGTACATGCGTGTTGTGTGTGTGTGTGTGTGTGTGTGTGTGTGTGTGTGTGCGTGTCGGCTGACCTCGTACTGCGTGCAGTTGAAGCAGTGCCAGCAGCAGCTCTCCCCCTCGACGTACTGCTTGGCCTGTCCCAGGTCGCACTCGGCGCTGCACACCGACTCCGGCGGCCGCGGGGAGCCCCACTTGAATTGTATCGCTGTATTGTTGATCGAAACAAAAAAAAAACAAATCGTATTATGATTATTAAGTCGAGACCATAATAAGAATCAAAAAAATTGCAATGCTTATCATTGTTTTTCGCTTTTGAGACGAAACGGGGTATAACGAGCGCGTCTACGTAAATGATGCCTTCGCTTCGTCCGCGTTCGGCTCGAATTTCGTATTTAAGCCGGCAATCGAAGAACGCAACGTGTGAAGAGAAGCGGAGCGAACGGTAGAGTAGAAGAGTCAAGAAAAAGAAAGGCAACAGCTTAGACGGCACGAACCCCGCTTCATATCGACTAAGGTCAAGCGTGACTCGCCCTCAGGAGCCGGCGGCGCGTGCGGCGTGTCGCCCAGTGCGGCCGGACGTCCCGGCCGCGTCAGTCTCACCGTCCATGTCCAGCTCGAGCTCCCCGTCCCGGTAGCGGCCGACCCTGAGCCAGCGGAACACGCCGCGCTCCACCTGCTTGAAGTGCATGATGTTGTACCGCGCGGGGCCGTCGCCGTTCGCGTCGAAGTGGAACTCCTCGCCGCTCAGACCTGCGGAGGGCGACGTGCGGTGAGGCGGGGCGGGCGGGGGCGGGGCGGGGGCGGAGGCGGGGGGGGGCGGGGCTCACCCGTGAAGCGCACGTTGCGCAGGTAGCGCAGCAGCAGCGGGCCGGCGGGCGGCGGAGCGCGGGGCAGGGCGCGGGCGCGGGGGGGGCGCACTCGGCCGCGTGCATGTCCCTGAGCGCGTGCACGAGCGCCAGCACGGCGTCGGCCACGAACTGCAGCTGCGCCTCCAGCTCGGTGTTGGCGGGCGACAGCCGCTCGCGCCCGAGCAGCGCCGCAAGTGCGAGTTGTACGGCGTGCGCGCCGCGCCCGGGCCCTCCCACCGGCACTGGAACTGCTCCTCCCAGAACTCTGCGGACAGGCCGGCCGTCAGCGCGCGCCCCGCCCAGCCGCGGCGCGGGGGGGGCGCGGCGCGAGTTTACCTACAAACCAGGGGTTGCGGCGGTTGTTCTGCACGGTGAGGTTGAGAAGTACTCGCGGAAGCCCCGCACCGGGCGCGCCAGCGGCTGCACGGAGATGGTCCCCTCGACGGCGCGCTCGCGGCGGCGGCGACCAGCGCGCGCGCCGACCAGCCGTCCGAGCCGACCCAGCCGAAGGCGCCCTCCGCGCCCGCGCGCACCACGGCCGCCATCACGCCCGCCACCTCCTGGTCCGACCCGAACACGATCACTCCTGCGGACGACCGACCACGTTACGACACGACCGGGGTCGCTCACAGGGAGCAGGGAGCAGGGAGCAGGGAGCAGGGAGCAGGGAGCAGGCGACCCACCGCGGGCCCGGGGCGCGCCAGCAGACGCGCGACGATCGCGTCGTAGGCGCTGGCGGGCGCCTCTCCGGAGTCCTTCACGAGGCGCTCCTTAACGGCGATGCAGATCTCGTCGCGCGCCAGCAGCGTCTCCAGCTCCTCGAACGCCTGCCGAGAAAACAATGCAATATCGACGGAAAGCGATCAAGAGATTATGGCTCACTACAGACGGACCGCGTTGCAAGTTGGAAATCGGCATACGGTGAAGGTAGACAGCGCTAGTGCTGCCTTCACTACGGTCGAACATGATGCGCTTAAGATCAGAGTTGTCTATACTGGAATATATGTATGTAACTACACATGCCAGTTAAATTTACACTACTTTACAACAAAGCCTCATAATTATGCCCATTAATTTATGTTGTGATCGCAGCCAGCGCATAGTTTGTAGTAACCATAATATACCTAATTCTAAAGGTATCAGCATTCTGCAAAAACTAGTTCGTCCAAAACAATCCTATTCGCTGTGGTTCTTTTGCCGGTACCCAAGACTGCGATTTATTTTCCTCTACTCGTCAAAGAACAATAACAAGCGTTTCGGCTCACCTTGATCCCGTAGTTGGACTCCTCGTAGATGATGGAGACGTACCGCCAGCCGAGCGTCCTGACGATGGCCACGATGGCGCGCGCCTGGTGCAGGTCCGACGGGATCGTGCGCGTGAAGTACTCGAACCGCGCCTTGTTGGACAGCTCCGGGGACGTGCTGAAGTACGACACCTGCGGGATCTTGAACAGGCGCAGCAGGTTGGCCACCTGCACCGACGTGACGCTGGAGGCCGCGCCCACCACGCCCGAGATGACGGGCCGCAGCCCCGCCCCGGCCCGCCCGGCCCCGCGGGCAGGCACGACGCCGCCGACGGGCCCTCCTCGATGTTGCTGATGGACCCTGCGCACGACGAGAGCGGGACATCATCACGAGCTCTGCTCATTGCGCGCCCGTCACGATCGTTGCGCATCGGTTATCTGGCAGCACCACGCAATGAACAGAGAAAACATTGCGTGCCCGCTCGTGACCAGTTCGTGGCTGTATACCTACTATCGTGCTCGTGCGTAAGTAAGTTATTAAGTAACTAGCTTAAAATAAATGTTGATTAGGATGGATATACTCAACAAGACAAAAAGAAAGGTTTTTTCACCTGTCCCGTTGTCTGTCTGCCTGTCTCTGTCTGTATTCAAATCTTGCAAGTTACATTTGACCAACTTCCAGTAGTCAGATTGACTTAAAATTTGGAATACTATGTAAATCGCGTGACACTACAATAATCTAGTAGTGACATCCTGGTAGTCCAGCCAGGATCGTCTCCGAAGAACGGAACTCTTCAACGGTTATAGCATCGACTTGAAATTTGGTATGCAAATGTAGTTTGGGTGACAATGCAAGCACAGTCAACAAAAAGTACAGTCGGAAAAAAGTTTGTATTAAAAATGTCATTTTTATGGTTAGGTTATTTTTCTTTTGTTTAGGTTAAAGCTCTGGCTCACCTTTCGTTCGACTACTAAAGAAATGTAAACGTGTTGGTAAAAAATGGAGGGGACAGCTGCAACGAAGATGTAGCAAATGCACAAACCTAAACGGACACACCATATGAAAAAAACTTTTTTACGTGAGCATTGTACCTTGATGAAGTCCAGCGCCATCTCGAGGCCGTTAGGTGTCGTTGTGTCGCGTCGTGAGCACGAGCGGCGCCGACCGCCGCAGGCCGGGCGCGCGAGGCGGGGCGCGCGCGTGGTCCAGCGCGAACAGCATCGCCTCCAGCGCCTGCACCCCGCCCTGCGACATCACCGGCCCGCACGTCGCGCCCTCCGACCGCCCGTGGACCTGCGCACACGCACAC
>NC_133488.1:1013947-1067214 GCF_025370935.1 Choristoneura fumiferana | reverse complement strand
ATTACGTGGCACTGCTATCCTAGGCAGAGCTTAACACCTTCCCGGAATGTGTCGGTTTGTCAAAGTCAAAGTCAAAATATCTTTATTCAATATAGGGTATAACAAGCACTTATGAATGTCAAAAAAAATCTATCACCATTTCGGAAAAACCTCTGTTGAGAATGCGTGTTGTGTGTTTCGCGACACTTTTTTACTTAACTGCCCGAAGGAGGGTTATCTTTTCTAAGTTTTTTTTAATACGTCTGACGTCCGGCCGGATTTGAGCACAAATCTCTTAGCTGTACACGCTGAATATGCTACCGATTGCTGTAATAGTTTTTTCTTCCAACTATACTTTATTTCATCATATCCGCACTTAATCTTCTCTTTTAAACTTCTTCCTAAACTTGTACAGCCTTATTCATAAAAAGTTAGAGCCTCCTTGAAGGCTCCTTGAAGGCCCGATACTAAAAAACATGATTCATAAACGTCTGCTAGCGCTAATCAGTCGATCAAGGCTCTGCTAAAGTTAGAGGACCGTAGACCCTCCTTTATCTCCCAGCTAAGTCACAAAATGGCCGCCACAAGTTTAAGCAGCTGAGTTTGACAAGAGCAAAAAAACCATACCGAAGATATTTTTAGTGAAGCAAAGATTAAAAAGAAACCAGGAAAATTTATTTTCAGGAATTTGTATTAAAAAATCCTCTAAATTAGGTATTTATTACTGCTACTTTACTACCAATAAATATGAAAAAAAAATAATAGGATTATTAACATAATTACGGCTTTTTGCACTTAGGTACAACATAAACATGCGGATCGGAAAAGGCGGGAAAACAAACAAACAAACATCTCGCTTTTATTTTTTTCCTGCTGCTGTCACTGCTGTCAATTTTTTTTTAATTATCGATGAGGCCATTTTTTGTCTTTGATTTGTCAAGGTGACCAACATAACGCGTCTAATCCGTCTATCAGCAGCTCAACAACTAGCAGACTGCTAGCAAGCGTTTATGAATCATACTTCTTGACAACCGTTTAACAAGCTTAATCAGTCTGCTAAGTAACAGACTGATCAAACCTCAATTAAGGTTTTTTTATGAATAAGGCTGTTAAACTTCTTTTAATCTGTCCTCTCCCAGAGGCACAAATTTCTGCCCAAATTCCTTTGATCCTGTTATCCTGGGAGATGACAGATTAAACCGCACTAAAGGTCTTATGAAATTTGACAGTTTGCATTCAAAAAATTGTTGCTACCAATCCTACCAAAAATCTGTTACCTGTGTTTTTTTTCGTCTAATATTCCTGTAATAGTTGAAAGAAAAGCAGATTATGCACCTCGCATTAAGTAATTTATATTCTCCAAATCGGCACTCGGTGCAGTAGTAAATAACTTTCTGCTTGGTGCAACAATCTGCTATAGTTTTCTTAACGTTCTGCTGATTAAATCAAATAATAAAAGAGATTCTGTGCACGTTTTCCTAAGTGAAGTAGGTAATCTTTTGTCTCGTGCGGCCCTCTTGGGACCACATTAGTAAGCGAGCATGGCGACAGTAGAGAAGATGCGCAAGGCGAGACGTGATTGCTCATTCACATACACTATTCGTAACTTGCCTCAGGCTTCGTCTCATCATCGCACGCCAGTGTTTATGTGAGACCCGTTATTATCTGGGCTGCACTCTAACCGCAGCTGCCGACCGCCGTTCAATCGCAGCCTCGCTTCCGGCTTGCGGTTTGCGTGCAGTTTGCTGCCTGCAATGAAACCGCAATGGAAAATGTCCACACGGTCGGCGGTTGCGGTCGGAACAGTGACGGGCGCTGACATCGATTTGAATTCAAAACAAACAATAGTGTTCACGTCACAATAAAATAACAAAACATCAATGATAACTTCATATAGATAATTATAATTATAAAATATAGGTGACGAGCTTGAGGTCCCGGGTTCGATTCCCGGCCGGGGCAGATATTTGTATGAATAATATTAATATATGTATGTATGTTTATAAGTATGTTTATCCGTTGGTATCCATAGTACAAGCTTTGCTTAGTTTGGGACTAGTCCGTCATTTTGTTACGTGGCAGGCGGTGTCTATTGGATGCTGTACATTGAAAATACCATTTAATTTGTTTGGAATAAACATAATGATAAAATTACTTAATTTTTGAAAATTGCAGAACTAGTACTTCCATTTGACTAGCAAAACCTGTGTTTTAATTTTTTTCTCCTGTTACAGGGCCCACCCGGTATAGGATCCTAAAAACCTTATCAAATTGCTGTCGAGATTTATGCTCAAGTTTAGTGGAATGATTTGGATGAACTAAAACCTTGACCTGATGTCGAGAAATTTCATGATATTATGATTTTAATATACTAAACGACTTCAAAGAACTTCCATAGAAAGAGAGAGAGAGATTTGGCTTTGTTATCATAACTTATCAAACAAAACAAAAGATTATGCATATGACTTAGTTCTGAGGTAGCCAACAAAAAAATAACTATTTCACACCTCTCCTTCAGAAAAGTAACTCCCTGACGAGAGGGAGCAAAATGTAACTTTTCTGTTCAAGGCTTTTCAAAGTCAAAGTCAAAGTCAAAATATCTTTATTCAATTTAGGCTATAACAAGCACTTATGAATGTCAAAAAAAAATCTACCACCGGTTCGGAAAAACCTCTGCTGAGAAGAATCCGGCAAAGTGTGTTCTAAGTGTTTCATTGCAAATGCCATTTTTTGAAGTTGATAATTGTAAAGCCACGCCATTTTCTATGTTGGTTGTTCTTTAATAATATTTAGTTGTTTTTTCAAGTTTCTTAATGCTCGGTGTGAAAAGTTGTATGAGCCACTCGGGAGCAAAATTATTTCCATCTTGGGCGTTAACACTTGAATCCCTCATTACGCTCAGGATTCTACTTTTTGTAGAATCCTTCGCTACATTCTGGATTCAATGTACGCCCTCGCCGTAAATACACCATTTCACTCCCTTGTGACACAAATAACTATTGAAGCTACAAATATTCGGCGATGCGCATGTAGGGTCTCCGTGGGCAGCGAAAAAAGACGTTTCGCCGTTGGTACTCGTCGCTTTACGTCGGCTGAGCCGATCGACGTCTTTTGCGCTCTTACTGCGTGTGTTCACAATGTGATTTTTCATCGGCTGCAGCCGGTTTTGCGTCGATAGGTGTGGGGAGACCCTGAGTGACCCGTTGCACAGTCTCCGGTGGGCCCTAAAGTTAGTGAGGTGTGTCTGTGTGTGTGTGTCTGTGTGTGGAGGCGAGCGCTCACCATCATGAGGCCGCCGAGGATGATGTCTCCCTCGACGACGGCGGCGTGCTTCAGCGGCCACGGCGGCGGCTCTTCTTTCTTCTTGCTGGCGCCCGCGTCCGCCGCCGCGCCGCCGCCGCCGCCGCACCGGCTTCGTTGACCGCCGGCCGCTCGCCGACCGACTCTTTGATCCGTTGCTCGTTGTCGAATTGTTGCTGATCTTCATTTTCCGCAATTTTTCTTTACTTTTCTGCTTCGGAGTCTCCACTGTGGTCTGGGACACGATTCGGTCGTCGATTTTGTCTAGCCCTAAACTAATATTAAGATTTACCGCCGAAGCTCCGGCCGTGGTTCTCTCGGCTGGAGTGAGGAGCCGTGTTCGGCCTTCGGGCGGAAAACTAGGTGAAGTGGCGGAGTGGAGCCACAGGATACTCTCAGGAGCCTCCGAGGTTCGGAATGCGGAATCATCAGCCGGAATCGACAGCAGAGACAAGGCCGTCGAGTTTGAAGCGAGAGAGTTGAGCGGCAGAGCGGTCCGCGTGGAGTTGTCGGACGAAGCGGCGGCGCGCAGCGCGGGGGCGGGCGCGGGCGCGGGCGCGGGCTTCGGTTTCTTTTTCTTGAAGAGTTTGCTGAAGTCGAAGGGCCCCAGCAGCGAGTGCGGCGCGCGCTTGCGGCGCGGGCGCGCGGACGGCAGCGGCCGGACAGGCGCGGCCCCGGGGCTCGGCGACCCCTGTGACCCCCGCGGCTTCCACGACCCCCGAGCCCCCGGGCCCCCGGCCACCCCGCGGCCCCCGCCAGCATCGCCAGGGCCAGTGGCGCCAGCAGCGCGGCGGCCCGCATGCTCAGCGTAACATGCTCGTCTCGGCACTACACAACTCGTATACAAACATCAAGACCCTTTTGAGTGATGAAACAACAGAATTCGAGAGCTCACTACATTGATGAAGTTATACTACGTCCGATCACAATTTCAATTTGATGTACGTTTTTTCTCTTTTGTTTACAGAGTGATGTTTTCACGTAACCGGTGTCTGTAAATGATATCATAGCAGCATACGATATGCATGATAGTTATGAACGAGAGCGGTCAGCTTTATTTATAGCTTCGAGAAAAAGTTTTTCACACGGTTCAAAAAGTTTTTCTGACTCCCGATTCTATTTTCTGTTCACGAAGCAGTACTCAGTAGGTATATTTTTAACTAATTTCCCGTGAAGCTGTGCACGGGGAAACTTTTTGTTGCTTCGAAACTGAGTTTCCGTGAGTAGCGGGAAGTGCGGCAGAACCAGCGTCCCGCGCGGCGAGCGGGCGGCGCGAGTGCTAGCCGCGGACTGCCGCCGCCGCGCCCGGCGCTGCCGCCGTGCCACCGCCACGTGCCGCTTGCCACGTGCCACGTGCCACCTAAAACTCATCTCACCTTGCCATCTTAGTGACATAGGTTCTGTTTTCGGCAGCACCTTTCTCCTAAATACTATTGAATTGTTTGATAATTTTCAGCCCCATGTTGGGCGCCAGTCACAAAGTACTCGAGCTACGTAAACGTGGGTCGAGTCAAGACAATCATGTCAAGATTATATTTTGTTGGTTGCAATTGACAATCGCTAAACACGTTTTATACATGAGTGATAATAATATAGCCCTCCCTTTAGGTTTTATTTTCTGTGAAGGACACGACATCGTAAAATTAATCGGTGTCTGCAAATAATATAAGTAAGGGTATCAGAAGGAAACCTATTCAATTGATTTGTCCGACCCAGTGAATAAGAAGTTCGTGAAGCAAAAGCAAAAATAGTCTTCTCATATAAATCAGAATGGTTTTCACTCCCTGAATAGTAACTATTTACCTACTGTACGCGGGGACCACCAATGATCCCCGCGGCTCCCGCGTCAGCTTGCAACACGCCACATGTCGCGACATATCTATGTCTACTGCTAATAGCACAGAATAACTAATAATACTAATAGTTCTGATCGCAGGGTGTCGGCTGCCGGCGGGCGGTGGCGGGTGCTGAACTCTCATTAAACTGTAATGGATACCGTTCTCCATTTCGCAATAATTTACTAATAATTAAATTTAGCGAGGTTGCATAAAATGCTGTCAACGTGTTCTTTTAAAAAAGTCAAATGAAGCAAAGTAACGCCTGATTCCATTAATTAGGCTCCTTAGCACAAGCTCTTGAATTGGTGTAGAATTTTCCATGGATATTTATTATTATTATATTCCACTGAAAATATGAATTAATAAAAAGCAAGCCTGCTCGAGCGTACATACGTAACAGTTTTCGCCGGGCGCCGGGCGCCTGCCGGAGGGACGCGCCGGATTCATAAACTTAACACAAAAGGGTCTTGTCACTCAATCTCGTGACAGCGGAGTTAATAAAAGCGTGTGTGTTTAGACAGACCCCCCCCCCCCCCCCGCAGCATCCGGTACAACTGGAAGTTAATATAAAAGCTTATTTACATATTCTAGTAGGAGCACCGGAGATAGTGGATTAAAAGTACTTCCGGACATTATCGAGCTGACCGTCCTCGGATTACCGGCTGAATAAATAACAACACTAAATGGAGCGTAATGGAACCGCGAAGTGCGGGGCGGGGGCACGTCAACAATAATCACTGAGTTTCATTATAACAACAGAACAGAACAACTTTCCATTGATTAGTAATTTAAAAAGCACGACGTAGAACCCGCTCTCATTATTGCGGAGACTTGCCGAATCCGCCCGACCACATAGGTTGAAGCCAACCTCTCGCACGCTCCATAGAACTGATATAACGTGCGGTTTTGTGGAAAACGTGGTTTTGCAGTCTCAGGGTCATCAAAACAATATTAATTTATACTAGAGCAGCAGGGCTGCAATCTAATTAGAATCATAATAGTGAGTACCTACATTACAATTCAGTGGCTTGGTTGGATTAATGATACTTAGTGTGTAGATAGCTGGATCACAGAATAACACAGTCTACTATTTATTCCTATACTAGCCGTTACCCGCGACTCCGTCCGCGTACAATTCGGTTTTCACTATCCCGCGGGAATTATGGCATTTTCCGGGATAAAAACTATCCTATGCCCTTTCCCGGGACGCAAACTATTTGTACACAGAATTTCATCTACATCGGTTCAGCGGTTTTTCTCATTTATTATATTAGTGGGATATTCCCATGAGATCATGATACACGGACACAAAATGTCCAAACCTCAGTCGCCAACTAGAGACATGTTTTTTTGCGGGTGAGAATTTTATTGAGAATTTTCATGGAAATTTAGTAACACCCCGTAATTTTTAGATTCAAAGTTTCATGCGAGCTAAACTGCGGGTGAAAGCTGGGTCATATCATACATGAATGATTCAGGTTCAGTTCACATTACTTGGGGCTGGGGGCTCGTTACGAGCACTCATTTAACCGCTGAAACAGGCTTCGATAGCGATAACAATTTCAAACATGCGAAGTTCGCGAGGTGGCAAATGATAGGCTAAACGCATAACACAATAGCCATTTTCTATTCATTGCCCTCCCCGCCGCCAGTGCGGCCCGCGCGCGGCATTTGCATGGGAATCTGTTTACGATGGCGCGTGGGCGCTGGGCCTTTATTAGCCCAGAATCATTTGTATTTAGCTCGGGGTCCCATCGGAGAAGCAGTATGCGAGCAAACAACGGTAGTTAGCATAATACACACGATAGTTTTAGGGTGAACTTCCAGTAAAATAACATAATTATCATAAGCAATTAGCTGAAGTTTCGTTCGTTCGTTCGTTGAAGTGGCAATGAGCAGGCCATACAGCACGGAGAACAGATGGCCGTTGGGGCCGAATGGTTCTCGAGTGGAGGCCGTGGATCGGCGAGCGCAGCGTTCTTACGCTGGTGACGGTCGGTGGACGTCCTCGTCTACCAATGAGTTGGACAGATGATCTGGTCAAGGTCGCGGGTACATGGTGGATGCAAGCCACTTCCAACTGAGGCTACAGGAGGTCTATGGGGGAGGTCTTTGTCCAAAAGTGGACATCTTAGGGATGAATGCTGATGATGGTCATGAAGATGATCACGATGATGATGTTGAAGCAATACAAGCCCCAGCCTGCGGCAGCTGCGTCACCGGCGACCAGTCAGCAGTGCGTAATATACACGAACAACACGACGTCTTCTAGGAACATTTCTGTATTGCTGTTAAAACACAATTTAATCTTAAAATACGCATTACATTCCAAATGCACGGGAAAATAAACAAGAAAAGCGGATTTCGTGCAACGAGGTTGCATACTTTATTAAAAGATCGGGAAAATTTACATTTTGGAAATATTTCGTTGTAATGTAATTATTAGGTATCGATATATTTTTAATATCAAAAAATTAATTTAAGATTGTAATCAACACATTTGATCCTATCTCTCGTGTTTTTCGTGTTGAAGTGAAATGACAGATCAAAGTAAAGTTCAAATATTTGGAATTTAGTGAGTAGACCTAAACACTGTACCCAGCATTTAAAAAAAAATATATTAAAAAGTTACTTTTTCTTACGGAGTGAGCAAAATGCGATTTTGCACACTGATTTCTCATAGCAAAACCTGCCTGTTTGAGGTGCTGAGGTGAAAAAGTCATTGTATTGTATTGGATGAATGCACGGCATCGAACGGGTGACCGTTACCGACGCACTCAGACTAGGTAGTAAATACTTAGAAAACTAAAAAAGTTAGAGTCATGTTCCTAACGAAATTCTCCGAGGAAAATAATGTAACGGTTCCATCTCTAGTTTTACTGAAAACGTCTAGACGAGAGACGAGTTGGGCGGCGCACGGAGGCCGCTCTTTGCGAACTTGTTCTACAAATAGCCAAAAAAGGCTTAAAAATTCTATTTCTAATTTTGCGAACTAAATTACTCTAGATTGCGTACATTTTCACTCCAGGAGCCGTTAAAATCCCAAAAAATTCAGAAGCAATGTCCTAATAAAACCTCAACAGGGAAATCCTTTTCAATATCGAGGGAAAGGGTTATTTGGTGAAAAATCAGGAGTTGACAGAGCTTTGTTAAGTGCAGTGCTGTGTTCTGATAGCGGGCCGGGAGGGGGGCGGGGGTCGGGGTTTATGGTGCCGCGGCAATACGGGCGCTCCGCCGCTAGAGTGGAGGCCGCCGCATAGCACACGGTGTTGCCCGGTGATGATTTAGCGAGCAGGCAGGGATGGTCGCTGTCCCCCGCGTCTCGTGTCCCGCCGAATGTTCAGTCGAGTTCTTAAACTTCTGAGCAAAAATTCGATCAAAATCAACAATACTCGACTGTACTGTATACCGTGTCCGATTGATAATACGGTAGACTTGAATATAACGACCCTCGTAGATTCAGGGTAGAACCAAGTGGAATTCAATGATCCGTGGTTCGAAGGTCGAAAAAAACGGAATTTTAAAAATCGTCGTAGAACCACGCAGCAGGAGGGAATAATGATAACTAAATAATGGTAGAAGCATATTTATAATAAGTTATTTAGTATCGAAATATCAATGCATGAAAATTTGCACTGTTTATGTTTCTTCGTAATCGAAGTGAAAAGTCATTTTACCCGAGGCGATTATTCCAGCCGAGCCTCAGGCGAGGGTTGATAGTTAAGTCCAGGGTTTTATGCATTACTAGTTCAATCTATTGTTTACGTTGTTACCACTGCTATCTTCATGTACAAAATTTCAAGACGACTGGACGACAAGATGTGCTTAGCGGCATTACGGCCGCAGCGTCTGCGTGTCGTCTGATATTACATCAAAGACTTACAACCTCTTGTCTCGCGAGAGGCGCTGCCAAGCTGCCCGCGCCGACCAAAGCGTGGTAAACGAAATAGGACAGTCTCATTACGTGACGAGGGAGCCGCCAGATGGGCAATGGGCCTGTCCCACATCTTTTCGTGACAGCTGTCGAATCATATGTACATAAAAAACAATTTTCAGAGACCAGAGGTACATTTGACCAAGTAAGTGTTTTACCATCTTCACGATAGTTCCTGCATGAGAATTAAACAATAAAGCGGATCTTCGCGTTGACTTGTAAAATGAAATAAATAAGCCTTTAATATTTAAAGCCTTAGACTAACGTCGAACTTTAATCCCGGTTTCCACCGCGAGCGGAGCGGACTCATTAATGACTTAAGTAGTTTAACGTACAACGATCGGCTGCATAAAAGTACTTACACCGGACCTCTATGACGTTGGTCGATCTAAGTTAAACTAAGTCATTACAGTACTTAATGAGTCCGCTGCGCTCGCGGTGAAAACCGGGCTTTAGGGTGGTAATAGTACAATGCTTAGGCAAAATGCCTAGAAGTAGGTAATTTCCACCATCTTGCTCGCTAATCCTGCCGTGAAGCAGCAGTGCTTGCACTGTTGTGTTTTGGCGTGGAGAGTAAGACAGCCGGTGAAATTACTGGCACTTGAGGTATCCCATCTTAGGCATCTAGGTTGGCAACGCATCTGCAATCCCCTGGTGTTGCAGGTGTCTATGAGCGATGGTGATCTCTTACCATCAGGAGACCCACTTGCTCGTTTGCCATCCAGTCGAATAAAAAAAAATGTTAAAGTCAGCGCTATTTAAAATTCCGTGAAAATACAATAGAAAAAAAAGAAAAAAAATGTGTTTAACAATAATTGATTCATATGGTGTGTCTCGAGAACAGTGATAAAGCTACCGTATTCGTGGGTATCCGTGGCCGGATCAGGGGCGGGCCGTTCCTGCCCGGGCCCGGGCCGGCACACCGCAGCCGGTTATTAATCGCCGCATCTGCCCGGAGCCGCGTCCGGCGCGCGGCGTGCGTCAGCCCATGAATTTGTAAAGTAAGTTTATAATCAAGCCCGGATGGAGCCGATAAACCTTCACCACCGCGCGCGTAAATACTGAATAAAGTTGGCCTTCTTAAAAATTGCTCTGAAAGGATTGCTCGGATAAATAGATCGCTGATAGAAGTTCTATTTTTGTAATACTTTACGATTTTCTTAGTGTGGTTGGCAAGTGGAATGTTGTTAGTATAAGTAACTATTGTGTGCAGCGGTAAATAGCGCATGATGGCGGGCAATTAGCAGCATGCATGAAAATGTCGAGGGTCTCATGGCTGTACTCTAACGGAGCTCGCTGGCCCCGCAGCGACTGACGACTGACCCTGGGAGGGCGGAAGAGTTGTTGCCATACTCTAATCAATGAAATTGAATACCAGTAAGTAGTAGTTTAATTTTCTCACAAACTGTTAGCGATTATTCATTACATCGTTTATTTTCAAATGTTCTTCGCTAATTTGCGCCCGCGGTCGCACCCCTGTTGTAGTCTTTTTTGCACCATAGAGTTTAATACTGTACTGTACATTATTTATGACTAGCTTTTACCCGCGGCTTCGCACGTGTAAACTACTCGGTCTGGTAGTTGCAATTGAAATTTTCGGGATTTTACAAAATTCCCCTGGAAATTTCCAAAATTTATATCATGGTCTTCATTGAGGTTGCGTTGTGAATAACTGTACGAAATTCAAGACTCTAAACCCAGTGCTGAAATTTCAAAATTTTTCCCTATCTGAATTCAAATTCAAATCATTTACTCAGTAAATAGGCCGCAATAATCACTTTTACACGTAATTTTTTAAACTACTAGCGCCTTCGGAAAGACCATCATTGCTAAGAAGAATGCGCCGTAAGAAACTTGGCAGAAAGTCATTTTTTCAAAATAAAATAATTACAAATAAAATACAAAAACTACAATTTAAAATTAAAGAAAAAAATACAAAATAATAATAATACCAATACAGGGATGTATGGGGTCCCTTAGTTACAAAAACTATCCCGTGGGAATATCGGGATAAAAAGTAGCGTATGTGTTATTCCAGACGTCCGGCTACCTACCTACCAAATTTTATGCCTCTAAGCCCAGCGGTTGTTATTTTGACATTTTATCCCTAAGTATCCCGTGGGAATATCGGTTCAAAAAGTAGTCTATGTATTTTTCTAGAAATCCAGCTAACTACATTCCAAATTTCATGACTCTAAGCTCAGCGGCTATTATTTCAAGATTTTATCCCTCTCCCGTGGGAATATCTGGGTTAAAAATAGCCTATGTGTTATTCCAGAGGTTCAGCTACCTACATACCAAATTTCATGGCTCTAAGCCCAGTAGTTGTTATTTCGAGATTTTATCCCTAGGTATCCCGTGGGAATATCGGGTCAAAAAGTCGCCTATGTGTTATTCCAGACGTCCAACTACCTACATACCAAATTTTATGACTCTAAGCCCAGCGGTTGTTATTTCGAGATTTTATCCCTATCCCGTGGGAATTTTGGGATAAAAAGTATCTTATGTTTTAATCCAGGTTATAAAATAACTTTTCGCCAAATCCGCCCAGCCGTTTCAGCGTGAACAAGTAACAAACATACTCACTCACTCACTCACAAACTTTCACATTTAAGTATAATATTAGTAGGAGTATGATGATACATAATACAATACAATAACTCTTTATTGCATACCAGCAGTACCGACAGAAAACATGTTTTCTAATTATAATTATGATTGTGTCCCCCTGCGACTGCGACAGCGGCATCCGTCACACGGCGATGTCTCGATGTCCGCGGCGCGTTGTCCGACGACGGCAGGACGACGGAGACGAATGGCCGCGGACGAACCAAAACATTCCATCACTTGCCGCCGCCGCGCCGCCGCTCGTGAACACTAGGTACTATCTGTGTCTGGGTCGCGAACCTATTCACTTATCGGAATCGTTTCATTGAATCATCGGTCGACGAGCTAAGCTATTGTCTCGAGTTTCGTACTTGTGTTGGAATAAAAAATAACAAAGCAAAATAAACCCTTGCAGAGACGCAGGTTCTAAACGCTGCAGATGAATTGAAGCGTCCGGTCAATATACTCAGAGTGTCAAACAAATATTGGGCAAGGGACTTCGGTTCAAATTATTTTGTATTGTATTTTCAGCCGGTCCGGCGAGACGAGCCGCGAGCCGCCGGCCGCCCGGAGAGCGCTATTAATCACTCATCGAGCGGGACGCCCTTGCCACAATACGCTCCAACTACAGCTAATTACTTTTGGAAAGAAGATACGCAAACAAAAAGTGCGCGCCGCCGGCCTCGTTTACACAAGTTGTTTACCGTCACGTTGCGGGAGCGCGGAAGGCTCCGGCAGCGCCCCGGGCCGTCTTGTAACGTGATTACGGAGTACATTGATTTAGCATTAGCTGACGTCAGTCGCTGTTTCCTGCGGCAACACGGGTCCCGGCGAGCGGCCGGCAAATGGCGCCCCACGGCGGTCAGTGGAGCGGAACTGGCTCCACCGGGTTTGACGGATTTGGACCTCTGCAACATTACGATGTGATTACGGCGGATACGATATGATACGATATGCTTGGTTAAATAGGGAATAAAAAGTAAAAGCAACCTTATCGACATTGATTGGGAGGAGAAATAAACATAAATTGAAAGATTATAAAAAGTCTCACGCCGTAACTGCGTGAAATAAAACACAGGAAAGGTCAGTGAGCCCTCGTTGTGCTCCGCTGAGGCTACCCACGTACTCGTAGAAAGTAATTTAAAGAAAGCAGCGTGACAATTACTTGGAAGTTAGATTACAAAAGTTGACACTTCTTTTTCTCCCACGCGTTTGTTGTGAGTGGAATACTAAACAAGTATGTGTACTGTACGGTGATAAACAGGCAAAGGTAAAAATGGTGAAAAACATGTTAAAAAGGTCTGTTTTTACCGGCAGGTAATGACTCCATATGGTTGTTATCAAAGAGATGATATGCCTGATAGCGACGTATAAGCGGCCTCCTGAAACAAGTCGTCGTATTAATGAACTCCAAACTCCGCTTATCGGCGCCAGCTAATATTGCGGCTCGAGGGTTATTAATTTGTGCCTACTATCTCGTTAGACGTTTTTACAAGCTTTTATTGCACTCACAATGTTTGTATACCTGTGTATTATAAGTGGTCCGTTTCAAAATTTGCTATATTATTATGTAACATGGCAAACCTCCGCGGTGCGCAACTGGCCGCTTACAGAAGAACAAAATTCTAAATTCTAAATTGTTGATACTCATTTGTTTTTTTTTCCGCGATTGGCTCTACTATTTGGCAGGGCGTAAGCCGAAATTTGATTATTTATAGAAATAATTAATTATTTCGCTTTGTGATAGCTAATTCACTGACTTTTACTTGTGATATAAGGGCTGCCACTATTGCAGGTATTGTAAATATTATTTGCTCTGTTTGTAACATTTATTCTTGTTTATATTGTGTGAAACCTAATCCAAGTCTCGTTTAGCTTTGTTTCGCTGGTCCGACACTATATAACGAGACTTGGATGGGTGCTGCAAGCAAGCAGTAAAGCAGGGTGTTTTATTCCAGCCCTTCCTTTTCCTGCTGAATCCAAATCATCATCTCCACTTCCTCTCCGTTCTGCTGCCTCGGAGCAGATCGCCGTCGCGACTGGACGCTTCGAGGCTACCTCAACACCCTGCCCTGTTTCCCTACCTATCCTACAAGTCTCAGGCCAGTGTTTTTTTAAATTTATCTACAAGAGCAGTGCTGACTGAAATAATTGTATATATTTTCTTTTGTATTATATTTTTATTTTGTAACCACACGCCTTTTATTTCTCCGACCGGCTAGCCGGTTACAATTATACTAAATTGAATATTCGATTCATGGGGTCCCTGTGCTCCGTCCATAATGCCCTACCCAGACTCTCGCGAGGCACCTTCTATAAGCTCTCGGCATAAGTCTTGGCGAGTGGAGGCAATAGGAGTGCTAGCCATCTACACTCTCGATTTATTCAGTCGCGCGCTACGTCTACTCTCCTCTCTTTTTTGGCTCGTGCCCGAAAAACATACACAAAGCGGAGCGATAGTGATAGATGAGCACACCATCTTCTCTTTCGCACTCGCGTTCGCTGTGTAGCCTCACGGAGAGCTGGATGGGGTATTATATGCGTAACAGGTCAATAAAACAACAATAAGTAGTACCAGAGGACTAGGATAAACAAGTTCTATTTCATTTATAGACCAGACGAAATGTGAAATACCTTTTATGTTACAGAAGAAATTAGTAATAAAAAACTTATTGTTATTATGTTTTCGATGTATTATATTGTAATGTGTACATTCGGACGCTTCGGGCGTAGGAAACAGCTGAAACCGGCGTCTGCTCGTTAGCGCTAACGACGCGGCAAACGCCAATATAATTCCCGAAATATCTGTAATATTGGTAATTCACTGCCGGCGGAAATGCCCACAGTCTCGGAAATAGTTGGGGAGGTCGCGTTTTTCGATTTCAGCACCAATTCACTTAGGCCCGTTTATTCGGAGAACATCGACCGGATTATTACGATCAAAACGAGTCTATGTTAGGGGCGATGCATCAGGTGATGCTGTCTCACCAATGCTCAGTCACTCCTCGCAATAAAGTACTTTGTAGTCTCTTTTATTGAAAGGTAGTGATTCTATTCATTGACAGTTGTAACTCAAAAACGTGTTCTGTAAATGTGAATGCTATGGAATGCTATAAGCACTAATAATGTTGTCCGGATGAGCCGGCTGGAAGACCAACATAGGTTCACAAACACATGTATCGCGTCTGTTACGCCATCAGCTGATGCAGCTCAAGCGCTACAGCGGCGATTGTGACATTGCCGTGGCTCCAGGGCGCCGCGACACGGATCTCTTTTAGCAGAGATTTATCGGCAAAGTGCAGCCAATTTCATGGCACGGGGCGGGGGCAGGCGACTCATCGCTCTTAATAATATTACCCTCCCCCCTTCCGCCTCACGCTCGGATCGGCTCGTCACGTGGCAGCTTCTCGAATTAAATACAAAGATAAGGCGCGACGGGCGTCAGTGTAGCTCGCTGGATTGCTATTGTTTGCGTGCGATCGCGGCTGTTTTTAAGAAACATTATGGCGGCTTGTGGTGCTCGGGGCTACCTGTTGACGACGTTGTGAGACGACGGCGCCCTGCGGCCGCTGGCGCGGGGAGGAATAAGTCATGGCGTTGTCATTTCCGCGGGGCAAAGCCCGAGTGAATGATCGAACACTGTTCACTTGTCCGCTGATTGTTATTTGCTATATGATATGATATGATTGTTATTTGATATATGCATCTGTGGTATTCTTGTGGTTCGGTAAGTTTTTTAATTCAAGTTTAAGATTACATTTGAAATTTGTCATGTCCTTTACGGCGAAGGAAATTATTGTGAGAAAACCTGTGAAGTTCCAAATTAGCACTGGACTCTCATTGTAGATGACATCTAAGCAAGATTTTTCTGACTTTAAAAGTGTTTAACGTTGTCACGAGAAAAATATCGCAAATTATAGTGTAAACAAGAAGCCGCAGGCAGCGCCCCCGCTAACGGTTTTAATCTTTTAATACAATCCATTTTCAAAAAGATTTTCTTACTAATCTCGTTTCAAAAATAACACCACTATTCGGGCGCAGAAATATAATCAAGGAAAAATTTTCTAATACTTTAAAACAGGGTTTCTCAAACTTTCGGCTCCACGTACCCCTGTTCAAGTTTCCAGGTGACAGCGAACCCCTTAACTAATTAAATCCCCCCCCCCCTCCCCTAACCTCCCAAACCAAAACACTAAAATTGACTGTTGAACGACGAAATCAGTCGCGTGCGCGCCACCATGTGTGCCGCACGTGCCTGCAAGTATACGCTTGAATTAAAAATCCTGTAATTTATAATAAAATTATTTTATTGGCAAACACATCACAATAAATGAGAATAAAAATGATGAAATAGACCGATTTAGACCTTTTGATAAATCGTATTTGAATAATAATAACTAATATTTTGGTACATGTCATGACCCTATGTCTTAAAAGACTATATTTTCTATTATAAAATACTAAAGTTACGCTGTTTGTGGTGGGTTATAATGGAAGTATTTCACATGAAAGACAGCTCTGACGCGTATTTTTGTAAAACCTCACTAACAAAATGGTTTGGCAAAAAAAAATCGCTGACGGAAATAAATGGAAATCACGGCTATACATCAGAGTAAGAGTTTATCTATATGCTACATTAGTTTTCCTTAAAAAACGTAAGCATTTAGACATTAATAAGGCATTTGAAAAACCTCAAAATCGCTGAATGGGCAATTTTTCGTTTGCACGTTCTTAAAACCTTTTAAGTGGCATTAATTTGTTTGACACTTTTGTTAAACAAATAAAACACCCGATAATCCATGATACTGATAATGTGTTTTTGAAGTTTTTGTTAAAGACAAAGTCAAAATATCTTTATTCAATTTATAACAAGCACATGAATGTCAAAAAAAATCTCTCTCGCTCTCGCGCCCTTATCTTCATTACGAGAGCAAACATCGCCTTCTGAGAACGTACCCGTTTGTATACAGATCTAATTGTTTTGTGTGCGGGAGACGTTTGTTGAAACAATAGGACGTAATAAATATAATTTCGCAAATAAAGTCCAAAAAACTTAAAAATGCAGACCGAGGCTCGAACCCACGATCCTCGGCTTAGGAACCTCTTTAACCTAAAGTTGCCAAAATTTTCTTACTGTAATTACAACCAGCAATGACATCAACATAAGACTTGTTATAGTATGTACGTCTAAATCCTGTCCTGTCAAAGCGGACGATGCAAAAATATCTGACACGTCCTACCGGTCGCCCTACACATAGAGTTGTATCAAATATATATATATTTTTTATTTATGCACGCTTTGTCGGCGCTGGTGACTGTGCTTTGAAGTATTTAATATTAAGGGCAGTGCATACGCTGGCGCCGCGACCGCGGCCGCTGCACCGACTGCACACGGGCGCGAGCGAATTACATTATCGCCAGAGCGCGGTCTCATTTGAATACAAACGAGCAGGAGGCGTTCCGCTGGCCGACGGGCGCCACTCTTCACCAGCCCGCATTTTACCGACAGGGCAATACCGAACCTGAGGCCGTATTGCCTAAAGTTTCTGATGCTCGCGATCGCAATCAAATGACTGATTTCGCATACAAAAAGTGTCATTTGAGTGCCATCGCGAGCGTCAGAAACGTAAGGCAATACGGCCTCTGTTTTTCGTACACGCATTGCAATCCATGTCAGTATCAGCCCGGTATGCATCGTACCGCGATGATAAATCCCAACCTGATAATTACCGACCAGATAATTGGTGGTTGGGGGGAGGTTAAGAATCGTATCATACTGTACATTATTTGCACGGAAGCTAGCCTACAACACTTGGTAGAATTCTCTACTCTGAATAGTTCGGTGTCACTCCGCCGCGGAGGGGGCGGAGAGGTGATCAATTATCGCGCTGATTGCTCCCGTTGATCATTTTAGCGGAAACGTCAACGTGTTTAGGAATTTGAATAACCATTAAACCACAAGGCTTCTTAGAAAGGTATTTACCTACATGTTGTACTCGTATGTAATAACTAGGTATACGTGTAGAAAGTTTAAGCCGTCCTCCTCTGTCTGTCTTTTTGTTTCATTAGATACCACACACGATAGGTTTCAGACAAAAAAAATTGTTTTCCGTACAAAAAAAAAGATGACGTCATAACTCCTCTCCATTTTTTGAATTTTTTTCGTGTTACGGGTCAAATGGATTCGTATGGCCTAAAGATCAATCGTTCCGATTTTCATGCTTTTAACACAATGTGCAGCTTTTTTTGGCGTACCGCTAGCAGCCACTATTACACATCGCAGCGATATTCGCGCCGGCGCGGAGAGCGAACGGCGCATTACCATAAACTAACCCCCCCCCCTCCCGCTAGGGGAAGGTGATAGTTCTTGCAAATTGGTCGTTATTTCGTCGTTTGATCGCAATTGAAAGAAGGGATCCCTGTTTGATGGCGCTTGACAGCCCCGGTTCACGTCGGGGCTGTAACGGATTTGTTTGTTTTTGATCTCGTGGATTCAGTCGGCTTAGTTATAGTAGAGAACAGTCGCGATACAATCTGTATAAAAGAACAGTAGGTCCGTAATGTATTTTTCTAGATCGCAGCATCTGTCCGTTTATCCTCATGCTGCGAAATGTTGCGAAAGTAGCACTGTCTGTCTGTAAATTTTCACAATGAAACCGCTAAAGGACATAAGCTAAATTTGTTACGTGGAGAGATTACATGAGGAGGACGAAGAATAATATTATCCGCGAGATAGCGATTTTTTTAGAGTCGAAGTCGTGGGCAATAGCCATGCAGTGCCTCGTAAATATGTAGGTACAATAATTTATTATGATCCTAAAAACACAATAAACATTCAGAACAAGAAGATCTTTTCCGATTCCTTTTACATCTCGAGGTTAATGGAATACTTACATACGTCGAGGTTTCGCCCGTCATTGTGTGCTGATTGAGAAGGGCAACGGTTGCCCTCCCTTTGTGTCGTCGTCCCGCCGCGTCGCGCACGTCCCGTCACGTCATGTCTCGCCACGTCGCGTCACGTCGCATCACGTCGCGTCACGCCGCGACGTCAGTAGAAAGGCCATCAGTCGACAGACAATCACTGTCTGTTGTATTCAATAAAAGTTCCATCTGTCAGCCGCGTGAGGTCCACCAGCCGGCCCGTGCGGCCCGGTCACGGGAGTATGGACCTTGTGCTGTGAGGAGCAGGGAGGCGGGCGACGGCGGGGCGAACGTGTATACTTACGCTAGACCCGCGTCGCGCGACGCTTGTTACGGACAACAAACGCCACGGGTATTGAATGGGCTCGCGGGACTAGAATTTACATGTATTGCCAATTTTATTATTTGAGACTGTTCTGAGTCATCTCTGGCATATTAACGTCCCACTGTTGGGCACAGGCCGGGCTTGGGTTCCTGATTATTAAGTAAAACTACCTTGGTCTAAGACGAGGCACTCGAATAAAATTTCCTCGCTGACGGATGTTCTGCAATAAATAAATATACAATATGGTATGGTATATGGTATGGTATGTGTGAAGCTCCCAATCCGCACTGGGCCCGCGTGGGAACCACGGCCCAAGCCTTCTCATTCTGAGAGGAGGCCTGTGCCCAGCAGTGGGACGTAAAAAGGCTGGGATGAAATATACAATAATATGGTCAATATGTATACCATGGGTCCACGAAACAGTAAACCATGGTTGTATTGTCTTTTTAAGGGTCTTCAACATTGAGTGTACAGCCAATTAAAATCGTGCCCGTTCACCGCATAGAGAAGATACTTGAAACAACCGAAGGAAGGTACCTACCAAAACTTAACCTGGTATTCTTTAAAAGTAAAGTAAATTATTGTTTAAAATTGTCAAATATATTTGCTTTTTGTGTGCTTTCATATCAAATATATATCTGTTTCGACTATTCGATAGATAATAAAAAAAAGACAATTTAATTTAATCTAATTCGGGTTCAAGATACTTAATTCTCAAAAGAATTACATTAAATTCACTAATATGATAATATTTATACAATTTGCATTAATATTAGACTTAGAGCATGCAGCACACGACAATAAATATATTAAAAAAAAAACAACATAAGGTAAAGTAAAGTAAACTATTGTTTAAAATTGTCAAATATATTTGCTGTTTGTGTGCTTTCATATCAAATATATATCTGTTTCGACTATTCGATATTCGATAGATAATACCTATTTTACTGTCTATAGCAAAAAAAAAACAATTTAATTTAATCTCATTTAATGTTACTACTTCTCGCCGCACATACTGGTAGTGGAGCCGGGGCCGGGCTCTATCACTATCAAGCGCCACGCGACGCGATACAGCAACGCAACCATACTGGTAGTGGAGCCGGGGCCGGGCTCTATCACTATCAAGCGCCACGCGACGCGATACAGCAACGCAACCATACTGGTAGTGGAGCCGGGGCCGGGCTCTATCACTATCAAGCGCCACGCGACGCGATACAGCAACGCAACCATACTGGTAGTGGAGCCGGGGCCGGGCTCTATCACTATCAAGTGCCACGCGACGCGATACAGCAACGCAACCATACTGGTAGTGGAGCCGGGGCCGGGCTCTATCACTATCAAGTGCCACGCGACGCGATACAGCAACGCAACCATACTGGTAGTGGAGCCGGGGCCGGGCTCTATCACTATCAAGCGCCACGCGACGCGATACAGCAACGCAACCATACTGGTAGTGGAGCCGGGGCCGGGCTCTATCACTATCAAGCGCCACGCGACGCGATACAGCAACGCAACCATACTGGTAGTGGAGCCGGGGCCGGGCTCTATCACTATCAAGTGCCACGCGACGCGATACAGCAACGCAACCATACTGGTAGTGGAGCCGGGGCCGGGCTCTATCACTATCAAGCGCCACGCGACGCGATACAGCAACGCAACCATACTGGTAGTGGAGCCGGGGCCGGGCTCTATCACTATCAAGCGCCACGCGACGCGATACAGCAACGCAACCATACTGGTAGTGGAGCCGGGGCCGGGCTCTATCACTATCAAGCGCCACGCGACGCGATACAGCAACGCAACCATACTGGTAGTGGAGCCGGGGCCGGGCTCTATCACTATCAAGCGCCACGCGACGCGATACAGCAACGCAACCATACTGGTAGTGGAGCCGGGGCCGGGCTCTATCACTATCAAGCGCCACGCGACGCGATACAGCAACGCAACCATACTGGTAGTGGAGCCGGGGCCGGGCTCTATCACTATCAAGCGCCACGCGACGCGATACAGCAACGCAACCATACTGGTAGTGGAGCCGGGGCCGGGCTCTATCACTATCAAGCGCCACGCGACGCGATACAGCAACGCAACCATACTGGTAGTGGAGCCGGGCCCGGCTCTATCACTATCAAGCGCCACGCGACGCGATACAGCAACGCAACCATACTGGTAGTGGAGCCGGGGCCGGGCTCTATCACTATCAAGCGCCACGCGACGCGATACAGCAACGCAACCATACTGGTAGTGGAGCCGGGGCCGGGCTCTATCACTATCAAGCGCCACGCGACGCGATACAGCAACGCAACCATACTGGTAGTGGAGCCGGGGCGGGCTCTATCACTATCAAGCGCCACGCGACGCGATACAGCAACGCAACCATACTGGTAGTGGAGCTGGGGCCGGGCTCTATCACTATCAAGCGCCACGCGACGCGATACAGCAACGCAACCATACTGGTAGTGGAGCGGGCCGGCTCTATCACTATCAAGCGCCACGCGACGCGATACAGCAACGCAACCATACTGGTAGTGGAGCCGGCCGGGCTCTATCACTATCAAGCGCCACGCGACGCGATACAGCAACGCAACCATACTGGTAGTGAGCGGGGCCGGGCTCTATCACTATCAAGCGCCACGCGACGCGATACAGCAACGCAACCATTACTGGTAGTGGAGCCGGGGCCGGGCTCTATCACTATCAAGCGCCACGCGACGCGAATAAAGCAACGCACCATACTGGTAGTGGAGCCGGGCCGGGCTCTATCACTATCAGCGCCACGCGACGCGATACAGCAACGCAACCATACTGGTAGTGGAGCCGGGGCCGGCTCTATCACTATCAAGCGCCACGCGACGCGATACAGCAACGCAACCATACTGGTAGTGAGCTGGGGCCGGGCTCTATCACTATCAAGCGCCACGCGACGCGATACAGCAACGCAACCATACTGGTAGTGGAGCCGGGGCCGGGCTCTATCACTATCAAGCGCCACGCGACGCGATACAGCAACGCAACCATACTGGTAGTGGGAGCCGGGGCCGGGCTCTATCACTATCAAGCGCCACGCGACGCGATACAGCAACGCAACCATACTGGTAGTGGAGCCGGCCGGCTCTATCACTATCAAGCGCCACGCGACGCGATACAGCAACGCAACCATACTGGTAGTGGAGCCGGGGCCGGCTCTATCACTATCAAGCGCCACGCGACGCGATACAGCAACGCAACCATACTGGTAGTGGAGCCGGGGCCGGCTCTATCACTATCAAGCGCCACGCGACGCGATACAGCAACGCAACCATACTGGTAGTGGAGCCGGGGCCGGGCTCTATCACTATCAAGCGCCACGCGACGCGATACAGCAACGCAACCATACTGGTAGTGGAGCTGGGGCCGGGCTCTATCACTATCAAGCGCCACGCGACGCGATACAGCAACGCAACCATACTGGTAGTGGAGCCGGGGCGGGCTCTATCACTATCAAGCGCCACGCGACGCGATACAGCAACGCAACCATACTGGTAGTGGAGCCGGGGCCGGGCTCTATCACTATCAAGCGCCACGCGACGCGATACAGCAACGCAACCATACTGGTAGTGGAGCCGGGGCCGGGCTCTATCACTATCAAGCGCCACGCGACGCGATACAGCAACGCAACATACTGGTAGTGGAGCCGGGGCCGGGCTCTATCACTATCAAGCGCCACGCGACGCGATACAGCAACGCAACCATACTGGTAGTGGAGCCGGGGCCGGGCTCTATCACTATCAAGCGCCACGCGACGCGATACAGCAACGCAACCATACTGGTAGTGGAGCCGGGGCCGGGCTCTATCACTATCAAGCGCCACGCGACGCGATACAGCAACGCAACCATACTGGTAGTGGAGCCGGGGCCGGGCTCTATCACTATCAAGCGCCACGCGACGCGATACAGCAACGCAACCATACTGGTAGTGGAGCGGGGCCGGGCTCTATCACTATCAAGCGCCACGCGACGCGATACAGCAACGCAACCATACTGGTAGTGGAGCGGGGCCGGCTCTATCACTATCAAGCGCCACGCGACGCGATACAGCAACGCAACCATACTGTAGTGGAGCTGGGGCCGGGCTCTATCACTATCAGCGCCACGCGAACGCGATACAGCAACGCAACCAACTGGTAGTGGAGCGGGCCGGGCTCATCACTATCAAGCGCGCACGCGACGCGATACAGCAACGCAACCATACTGGTAGTGAGCCGGGGCCGGCCTCTATCACTATCAAGCGCCACGCGACGCGATACAGCAACGCAACCATACTGGTAGTGGAGCCGGGGCCGGGCTCTATCACTATCAAGCGCCACGCGACGCGATACAGCAACGCAACCATACTCGTAACTACAGCACGGACAGATACATCGCGAGGCCTCTACAATATACTCACAGGGAAATGAAATGGATTAGTAGGTAGAAGTCAGAGACTATGAGAGGATAGCGAAATCTGTTCTTACAGGAACTATGCCGTTGGTCTTAGATTTAACTTCATAAGGCCAAGGCCCAACGTCGTAAATTGTATTTATCGAAATTAGCCGTCGAATTAATTAAAATGGCATTGAATTTTCTTTTAACTCTCATACCCTACATAATCGGGAATTGAACTTAATGACTTTACTAAGTTTTGCCCGCGGCTTCGCCCGCGTGCAGTTCGGTCATCGCGCGTTGTTCCCGCGGAAACTGTGCATTTTTCCGGAATAAAATGTAGACTATGTCACTCTCTGGCCTTTGAACTATCTCTATGCTAAAAATCACGTCGATCCGTCGCTCCATTTCGACGTGAAAGACGGACAAACATACAAACACACACACTTTTGCATTTATAATATTAGTAGGTTTATGGGTATATTATGAACTTATGATTTCTCGACACTAGCCTATTTGGATTGATCATTCTGCATAACAAGTGCCCGCGGCATAATCCAGCTGCTAATCACCCGCTGCGCTGATTATTTCTCACTGTGCATAAATTACTGTTCGCCTATCTTTAAGTTTTCCTTTCCTGGTTTCCTGGTTTATGCAAAATAAACATATTTGTATTTATATTTGGTAGCTTGAAGTTCGCCTTTGTACTCTTTTTTGTTTTGTTGTTTTCTTTTTGTATTATTTTTGTGTTTTATGTTCAATAAAGTATTTACATACATACACACGTTATTCAGTAACAGCAACTAACTGGGCCCGGTCCGGTGTCCCGGGAGGCGGCCGGCGACGTTCCGCGGCAGGTGCTCGCGGCGCCGGCTACATGAGCTACATTAATTGTATACATCCTCGGCTCGTTATCTTTCACTGAATGCTTGACGTAGTTTGGAATAACGATATCTATAACATCTTTATTGAAATATTAAGATCTACATTTATATTGTTAGAGTGAGACCGCTGCGTTGGGGATGGTCTTGGGCGCGACGTGTGGCGGGGGACGGACACTCCAGACTACAGAATCGGTAACAAGTGGCATAGCAATTTCACGCTCGCTAAAATACGAACCCGCATTACTGGTATTAAGAAAAACCAATTTATATTCACTGCTAGAAAACATAACCCTCCTTCGGGCGGTCGGGTAAAAATGTGTGTTTGTCAACTCCGATACATGACTCGTTGGTTTGTGTTTATTGACATCAGTCGTCATTGGGTCTTGACTACGAGCAATCTAACTCTTTACGGATGAACTCCAACAACGGGTCATTGCAGTGATCGTGATTAAACATAATTACATTTTCATTGAACTAAATGAATTTTTTGCTCCCCCGCGACCTTACGATAGCTACACGTTTATGTACGAGTACGATAGGCATGCATGTTCATGCAGTTCCTCCACCTTCACACTGTAAGAACACACTAAAATCACACCAACCCATCTATCACCACCACCACACTACACTGACGCGTTTCGAATTCAACGAGAGCTCATCTTCAGAGCAAGTCAGTGTAGTGTGTCAGTGAAGTGTGGTGGTGGTGATAGATGGGTTTGTGTGATTTGTGTGTTCTTACAGTGTGGAGGTGGAGGAACTGCATGAACACGCATTTTATCTTGCATAAACGAAACTATCATATTTAAGGTCGCGGGTGAGCAAAGAAGTTCTTTTTATTATTTTTTATTTCAATTCCAAATTTTTACTTTTACCACCACCATCAGTGGTGTAGCGGTATAGCACGCGGTACGGAATACCGAGGACCTGGGTTCGATTCCCAGTGATGGTCTTATTTTTCTGGTTTTTCTGTGCATCTATATTTCAGTTTGTATTTTCAATTTACATTTTTAATGTTCAAAAAAACCCCGGATGGCTATACCTATCAACCCAGCCAATGAAACAAACGCAGACTTGTTTTTTTACGTAACTTTGGGATGGTGAACGGCCTGTAATTGTCCCTATGCGGTACTCGATGACGTCGGTAAACCTTTGCAATGAGATCCCGCACTCCAAGCCCTCTCGACACCGACTTACGGCAACCCGTTACATCTCGACGTGCTTGAGCCATCGTATCGCTTTTCGAATCAAGAAATTTTGCGTGATGTACCTATTTCCTCATATTGGAATTCTTACACATTATAAAGACAAGTACGTTAAATTACTTCCATTCGTGCTAAGAATAAAGAAATGCAGTTTAAGTAAATCCTCCTCCCTTTTTATTGAGGAATCTTACTATTATAATATAAATGATACGTTCTTTATTTTTGCGCGTGAGCTATATTTATCTGACTTTAACGCAATGTTCCACGACACGTTTGCGTGAAAAATGTTATTGCAGTTTGTCGGCGACTGCTGCCGGAGCGGCCGACCGCAGCATCGAGTAAAATCGTCTCAGTAGCTATAGATTGTGGTTGTGGGCCTACCGAAGCTGGTATAAGTGATGATTCATTCTGGCCCGCAATGTATTGCTATTCGGATTATTATATTCGTACTGGTATGTGAAAAGGTGTTACAGCCGGTAATCGGAAAATTTGCAGCTTAGTCTGCTCCCGCCTGCACGATCAAATAAAACGGTTTTTATAGGATGGAATAACATTTTTATCAGCATAGAATCTCATTTAGCTGGATGATTTCAAATATACCTACTATACTCATTGCTGGTCAAAGAATGCTTATCACATGTATTCACCTACCTGCTAAAGGATGCGATTCCCCTTTCACATTCATGCGTCAGCAACCATTCTCGTTCGCAAGCATCCTGTCTCACACATAAGCAACCGTTCTCGTGCGTCAGAATAAACACCCTTCAGCACTTAAAATTAAATGCTGATAGATGTGACTCAACCCATACTTTCACACGAATGCCTTGGTTATAAAATCGCGTTTCTGTATTTCGTTTTATAGCTCGTTTTACTTAGTTATTTGAGACCAGAGTTAAATGCGATTTATCCCTTTTACGAGAAAGCAGATCGTTCGACATAAAGACGAGTGAAGACAGCAATAAAATGGAACGGAACGACTTCTCAAACTCCGTAGGGCTCAAATAATATTGAGTCCTAAAAACATGTAATATTGAAGAGCACTTAAATAGTGGGGCGTGAAGTTTTACCATAGCAACCTAAATACCTTTTAAATTATAAGCGTAATTTTCTCTAGGACAAGCTTTACTGATTATTACTCTATGTATCGAACAAAAGCAGGAAAAGTAGTGTATGAAGGAGCTCATAAAAATGCTTGAAATTTGTTGTGCTTTGTATCTAAGGCGGTAACTTTCATATTTACTTCACCTTGTTCTCCAAAACCACACCCGCGCAAAGCAGCGGCGCGTCGTACTCGTATACATATTATTATGTATACCGAATATAATAACTTTTCATGAAAAGTTGTACAACTGATGCGGTGCGGTGTTCGCATTAATTCCCGTCGCGTAGTTTAAATGGTCTAAGCGTAAATACATACAGTCGAGGAAACACATACCAGAATGGGACCTTTTCATAATTTATGAAAAGCGGTTCAGTTTCTTTGGCTGTTCGTAATATAGACAGGTGGGCGGGAAGTGACTTTATTTTATACTAGCGCCCGCCCCGGCTCCGCTTGGGTACAATTTTCAAAGTACTTTGGACAGTCGGGCAAAAAGGTTTCAAGGGCACTTCATACATAAATTTACCCGCGCAAAGCCAGGGCGCGCCGAAGTAGAGTGTAAATTGTATCTCATGCATTTTTTGGTCGGATTGATATTTTTTAAATCCGTAATAGACAATCGAGAGACTAGAGAAAACTCTCGTTTTTCCCGTAGCGGTGTAGCGGCCTGAGGCAGCGGCGTAGCGCGACGCGGGAGCACGGCTCTACGGCTGGGACGGTCCCGCGGCGCGAGTCGCGCCGAATGTCACGACTCGTCACGCACAGATCGCGTTTATTGGAACAGCGCGGAATGTCGCGCGAGTGGGCCCGGACCGTCCCACATACAATTGGACAACTATGCCACTTTGCAAATTGTTTAACGCTGTAAAATATTGTCGGTTGAACTGTGATTGATAAAGATTGTAAGGACTGTGGCAGCAATAAGGACGTGCTTCTCAGAACTATGAACTCGTTAACTATGTACGCGTGTTTTGTATTAAATCAGAAGTTGTAAAATTTTCGAGTTGTGACCACAAACTGCAAGGCGAGGTGTTAGCAGATCTCCTACAAGGTGCTGCCAACATCGCGAGAGTTACGGCAACTGGTGGACGCAACTATTTAAAGTTTTATATTAATTCAAATATACTAATTCATTTATAATAAAAAAAAACAAAAATCATACTTAAATACAAACTTGCATAATCAAATCATCTGACATTTCATTCAATCGTTTCACAAGTTGTTATAAGTTAAAATGATTATTGAAAAGACAAAACATTTTCGAAATTTTTGTTTAGTAATAAAACAAGGGTTAATTTAACTTCTTACATTATTCAGGCGTAGACAGTGGGTAATTTTGGTTCACACCTAAATATATAAATATCAAAGACAAATAATACAAAATGTTATTTCACGTCACTCTAATTTGATTAAAGCTGCTGTGTTACCAATTCCACGTCGGGCAGTAGAGTTGATTGTTCCCACCGAGCGGGGCGCGCGCTCGCGTCTAATTCGGCGCGGCGGCGATGGGCGCTCCGTTACGCGGACAGCCCGAACACACACGCGGTTAATGGCAGCCGAGCGGTACCGGTAAGCAAGCGGGCCGGTTACTGGCATTAAAAAAAGCCGCGATACATAGTAAACTCGCCGAAAGTGCTTAGGGATATTTTAAATCCCCTGACAGTGTGTTCAACATCCAATACAGGCATATTAAACTACAGAGTCAAAACATCGAAGTTGTCCTGGAATAATTAGTGTCCCAAAACTTTTTTTCATGTGTGTAGCGTAAAGGGAGGATTTGGTAAGGCAACTCGGGGAGTGAGAAGCGTGAGGTAATGCTTCTAATGCATAATCTCGCAGAAACTTTATGCTTTGCTGTACTTGTCAATCTTGTCATCATACTCGTAGACGTAGGGAAAAAATGTAGGTAGCTCGATGGGAGTCTAGTTAATTCTTTACGCTACTGATACACGTCTGTAGCTGTCACGCCTTTCATATTAGCGTGAGTCTCCCTGCCCACTTCCCCGTGAAGAAAAATCAAACGTGATGCGATTTTCTTAGCGCTACACAAGCTATTGGCAGAATCTCGATACACATGCCAGTGACTCGTTCTAACTAGTAACTGGCATGTGTTTGTGCGAGTGACATGTGCATTCTAACCTTTACTCGTGCGGGCGACAGCACACGTCGATGACAAAACGCGATGTTCAGAATTTGATCAAAACTTAGACCAAGCTGTGGAACTAAATTTAAAATGTCGTTTGAGAATGCGCTTCCGAGACAAAGTTGAAAAATAAATCAAGGAGGCTGCGGACGCGCGGGGAAGTAACTCGCCGGGCGAGAACTATTGGAAACAATATATTTTTTATCCCACCTATGAAAACCGACGACAAGTGCGAGCACAGTAGATCGTTTCTCTAAAAAAAAATCTCTATGAGCTCTCTATGAGCCGAAAAGAGATTTTTAATTCTGAAGAGAAGGAACTGGTGCGCATCATAACAAAAAAATCTACCGGCTAGAAAAAACCGTATTTTCTACCGTAGTATGAAACCGGTGGCTCAGCACGAGCCAGCAGGAGTCATAGAAGCCCCGTAATAATATAGTATGGAGGTAAGGTAGACGACTATAGTACGCTCGTTTTGTGAAGATCCTTAAGTTGTATCTGTCCGGAAATATTGGCGCTGCGCGCTAATTCCACAGTCTTCACCGTGCATGACGACAATTACACGATTACGAGATTGGTTTTTGGAGTGTAGAGGTATAACACACAGCACGGAATGCTGAGGACCTGGGTTCGATTCCCAGCGCTGGTCTCTTTTTCTGGTTTTTCTGTGCATTTATGTTTCAGTTTGTATTTTCGATATGATTACGAGAATCGAAATGCGACGAACTGCCGGCGGTTAAAGTGGTGAGGTTAGAAGTGTTTTCATGCTCACGCAAATCCCTGTTTAACTTTACCTTGTGCTGTGGAGATGCACTTGTGGCGCTAACATGTCAGCTCTGGCGTTCGCGGCGCCAAGCGCGGGCCGCGGCTAGATAGCGGCCCTCAAGCAGAGTGCCCCGACACACGTTACACGCCGCGCTAATGTGTTTGCTGCGGCTCACTTGTCCTAACCACTCCACTGCTTCTCACCTCTCTGATTACGTTTGATGTAATTATCTAACGGACAATAAAAGTCATAGCATTACCTGGTATTATGATGCATAGTTTAGGTACGGACACAGGTCACTCAGTTGTAACGAAGTGGAGAAAATCCTGTGGTTTTGTTTAATATCTGTAGGTTTGTTATTATTTAACGAGCGGGCGTTAGAGCTTTAGCAAACATGAGGACGTGCGCCCTACTTCAAATTATACGAGTAGGTATTGTTCACGATATGAGTACACGGTTAATTATTAGGAGTACTTGTCAATCATGGTTCGTTGATACCGCGCCCAAAAATCTATTGTTAACTACCAACCTATTTCATTAATAATGACAATCTCATCCCACACAGTACGTCCCACTGTTGGGCACAGAAAGAGAGGGCTTGGGCCGTAGTTCGCACGCGGGCCCAGTGCGGATTGGGAACTTCACACACACCATTGAATTGCTTTGCAGGTTTGTGCAGGTTTCCTCACGATGTTTTCCTTCACCGTAAAGCTCGTGATATCGAAAAACTCAGAGGTGTGAGCCGGGGTTTGAACCCACGATCCTCTGCTTCAGAGGCGATAGGTCAAACCACTAGGCCACCACGGCATAATGACAATGGCACAATGTAAATAAAAAAATAAGTATAAAGACATTTATTTATATCTATGTATTTCGTGTGCTTCCAATGACCTGAATTTTTAATTAAGACAGATTCATAGGTCATTCTGTGAGGAAGCGTGCGCCCAGCAGTGGGGCGGATAGAGGCCGAGATGATGACAATACACACAGACACAGACACAGACACAGTAAAGAGCACAGTTTTACAAAGAATTTAACTTTCTTATTTCAGGTTTTAATTTCAGGTTATAGTTTGATTCAATGATTCGTTCTTTCGAGGCAAACGGCAATTTAAAATGTCTCCGTCGTTCACGTCGCAGGTTTTTCATAAATGATACTTGAGTCTCGGATTGAAAGAGTCACACGACGTGTTGACGGCGATTGCTGGCGTTTCGCATCTAGATGCAAACAGTATCTACAAACAGCAGACGCTTCGCGTCGGTGAAAGTAGTTATTTTGTGTTCCTGACTTCAACTTTCGTCTTTTCAAAATAATATTTTATATAGCATTCATTTTATTTCATTTTTTTAGATATTAAACTAGTTTTCTGGACATATCGTAATCCTGATTTAATTATACATAATATCCTATGATGTTCGTAAATAATTCCGTAAATCCCATTTCACATCAAACGAATATCCAGCCAGCCACAAAATGCCGCGCGAGTGGCGCGGCGGCCGGCCTCCTAAAACCTCTCAAACCGGAAATCTTTATTAAAAGTTAGTTGCGATCGTGAGCGGAATGGACGAGCAGGGGCAGTAAGTGATTGGCACATGTGTGGATCTGCCGGCAATGAAGCGAAGCGTTATCGGGGCGGCGGGCTGCGTAGGTGCGGGGCTGGCCGCGTGTGCGGCGCGATAACCGGTGGCATTGCCTCGCCGTTGTCTCTGGATTAGAGTGATCCGAGATACAGCGGCCAGTGAGTGAGGTGAGGGTATAAAGCCGCGCTCGTGTGATTGAGTAGGTATGAAGTCAATCGCCTCTTAGAAAAACTGTAATGTATTAATTTATTAAAACACTAGCTTTTACCCGCAGCTTGGCTCTTTAAATTATAACTGCGGCTACAACACAAACTCTGCAGTTTACCGATAGTTCTGTTTTGCGAAAATCAAACCTACAGTATGTAAGTAATACAAACGAAACTAAATAAACATTGCGTTGTAATCACTCTAACGACTCCTCTCGGTATACAGGGTGCAGCTGTACAGGTGATTTTGAAGACGTGAGCGGAATCGAACCTCCACAGCTCAGTAATTGTATACAAATTTACCACCACATTCACGTGAGACATTCAATTTACATTTTGTTTTTTATGAACATTTCTGGAGTGCTATTAACCAAAAAATATCGGCCAAGTACGTGCGTTATTTTTCCAGTCTACGGTTAAGCTTGTAGAGGAGCTGGGGGGGGGGGGACTACGACGACGACGACGACGACGACGGCGACACTGGACTCTAAAATAAGGACTATTTTGCCAACAAATTCCTTAGTTGTAAAATGATCTTACCTCTCCCATACTTAATCTTTTAAAACACCTAAGATACCCATCATCATTTTGGGTTTGGATGAGAGAAATCAAAATCACCACACTTTTACGTCTCAACTTTTTGCACACAACACAGATAACTACCTAATTGGATAACAAATGGAAAGGCAAGTAATTTCGAGTAATTATCAAATAGCCCTGAGCTATCACGCCGAGTCGAGTCTGATTTCATTAACGTCTTATCAGAGTAAACAGAATATAATAATAATATGATTCGTAGACGGATGCCCTTCAGCGCCCTCTGGCATTGGACAGAAACACTTGATCTCTCTTCTTCGTGAGCGTAATTTCGCTCGAGATTGCATTGACCTGATTGACTGGTCTTACTTTATTACATTTGTGAGTTGAATCGTATTATTTTGGACTAGCTGTTGCTCACTGCTTCATTCGTGTCCTGTTAAAAGTTTATAAGTTCTAGTAATATAGGTAAAATATAATTTACGTTACGCGCTGATATCTGTAAAAGGTGATTTAAAATTAAACAACATTAGATGTTTCAGCAGATATTTGAGTTTGTTTTACTGAATACCTGTAGTAAGGTCTGATCTTCGATCAATGTACGGAAATATTTTGTCTATTGCAATAAAAACATAACATCGACTAAACCGCCTCCGGAAATATTCGAAATTGATTTCATGACATTATAAGTGAAAGATTTTTTAAATCAGTGCAGTACTTTTTTAACGTATTCATCGCAAACAATCATTACCGCTAGGAAAAATCAAGAAGTCAGAAGACACTGGCAGAAGAGAGTAATAAATTGTCAATTACTTGTAATAATAATGATGAAGTAAACAAACACACATAATACATTTTGTTCTTTTTATAATAAAAGTCATTTTGTGTGCTCTATGCTTTGCGCGCGACTGTGGTTGAGTGGCAACAATTAAAGTGTATTTCGAGAGCGAGTGCATCGTCGCATCCTTGCACAATGATTGAAGTCAACTTCAGTGACTTAAATATGAATTCCAAATGAAATCCCCAATTCTGAATGTCCTCAATTTCAGAATAGCACGTAGGCTAGCAAATATTTATCCCGATATTCCCACGAGATTTTCACCGTCAAAACTTATTCGCCAAGCTCAGCGACACCAACACTTTGCGCAGGTGTTCATAATATTAATTAAAAGATCAGGATCAAGATCACGATCTAATATTTGTTAATTCCTGAGGGTGTATATAAAGAAATCCTGGAATTTAAATTTGACTGCTAGATCAAGGTTTATCTAAGCGAAGTAAAGGCAAGTAAATTATGTTCCTTATGAAAAAATCTCTTGAATTCAATCGCTGCAGCGCAGTAATAAAAAACGTCTTGGCAGGACATTGCCAAATTTTAATAACCACCATCCACCATCATCACCGGCGGTCCACCATCCTGACCACTGTCGGGCAGTGGTATCAGGTATAGCTCCCCTATCATGCGGCATTTCGAGCATGTAATGGCCGCAGTGAGATTTTAACTTTTAGTGCTTAACTTTTATTACTTAGTACCTACCTAGCTGTAAAAACTAAACTAACCTTCGTCCGAAATAAAAATCTTTATTATTTATTATTATTAATACGGACGAAACGTTCAAATAAGTATGTTTCATATTTACGAGTAGTACCATTTTAAATAAATACATAGATGGAAGACTTAACTACATACGCTATCGTATTATTTGTTGGCAAACTCGTGTTTTCTGGTAACACCTATCTAGCTGAACTTGGAAAGCAAAATATTGTCTAAGTACAAAAGTTCTTCTAATAAAATTAAGCCTTCGTTTACGAGAAACGAGTTTACGAAAAATATAAGCTGTATTAAATTGACGAAGTATGTACTTTGTGATTCGTGACTTTGTATCTTCTAGTTCTAGTCTAGACTAGTTAAGTCTAGGTAACATGAGTAACTTGACAAGATCCTACATTGTAGGCGTCTTTAAAATTGCGGGTAACTTTAAGGATAGACCACACCGGTGCTGAAAATACGCTGGCGCTTACGGTAGACGCAGTGACGTGACTCATTCATTACTTTTTTGACGCGTACTTTCCAAACCAATGTTTAAGATATGCGTTGATTAATACCCGTCTTCTTAAGGGTATAATGAGCGAAAGCTGTGGTAACGCAGTAAACGATCGGAGTAACAAGTTTATGTCTTCTTATTTAGGTAGAAGCACATTTGTTGCAGTTTACATGGGCTCCATAATGGAGTCCGCTCCGCTTACAGTAGAAGGTGGGTAGATAGTACATATTACAGGGTGTCAGCATATTTTCTCAAGTGGCGGTGTGGACGGTAAAATAGGTACTTAAAAAAGTTGAAAAGCATAATTGTAATTTTAAAGTTCAAAATCGGCAGAACCGACTTTAACGAAACATAGCTAAAAATCATCGCAAGGAAATTCGCTCACACGAAAAAAAACACACCAAAATCGGTCCTTCTGTTTGAGAGCTATGATGAATAACAGACAGTCATTGGCGTCAAACTTATAACATCCTTCTGCTTACGTCGGTTCTTAAAAAATGACGCGTGAGTCGCGTCATTGCGTTTATGCTAACGTCAACCGAGCGTCAATATGGTCGATAGTTTAGAGTTCACGGGGCGCCCGCGCAGCCGCTAGCCCGCAGCCCCGCAGGGAACGGCCGCTTCATAAACGGACTTTGTCGTTGACGAGCGCGACTTTGCACAGCCGAGAGGGGATGCGGGCTGCGGGCTGCGGGCTGCGGGCTGCGGGGCGCCAATCTCGCGTCGCGACGTTTAACGAGCGGTAAAAACTGAGTCCATGAGACGTTTTTATGGTCTAATATCTTTGTTTTCGGAGTTATAAGGCGTCCTTTGTATCATACGTAGGTTTGCGTGTAGTTTTATGAAACCGAAATTTTTAAGAAAGAAAGTTTCCAAAGCAATAAATTGACCGTGAGATCGGATTGTCAATCATAAACTGAGCGAGCGAGCGTGAAGCGTGAGAGTAGCGTCTTTAGTTCAGCTTGAGCAAATACTTTCGCATGTCTGTCCGTATCTTTTTTTGTCGATTCAGAGTTTTGCAATTTTATGAAAATGACAGCCATGGGGGTTGGAAATTACAGATGGTCAGCCATCTCGCAAGGCCAACAGCTCCCAGAGCTAGTTTTAGATGGTATATTCTAAGCTGCGGTACGTCCTGATCACGACGTTAGTAAATAAGTACGTCGAAATATCGAGAGCCAGTACCGCTTTTAGCACTTCCAGCGCCCTGGGCGAGATTTCCACGGCGCCTTCAAATTTTGGGATTTTTCTAGAAGGTATAGGCTTCAGACGCCCCTTTAAGTCCAGCGTCCTGGGCGGTCGCCCCACTGCGCCTTACCCTAAAGTCGCTACTGTCGAGAGCTCATCAAAAGGTAATCATTTCACGGTCTATATTTCGTGGCAAATACGTCTAACAAAACAATCATCCCTGTAATCACCCTGTCTGTAATCTGACAGTATTCCCAGGCTGGGATGGGAACACACGGGATTAAAGTCAACACGCGCCGTAACCAGGTCTCCCGTTACCGACATTGAACAATAATATTCACGGGCACGGCACGGGGCACGGGGCGCGGGGCACGGGGCACGGGGCACGGGGCGGGCGGCGACGGGGGGGCACGGGGCGCGGGCCGGGGCACGGGGCGCGGGCACGGGGCACGGGGCGCGGGTTTGAGTGCCATTTGTTATTGTTACTACGTGAGTATTAAAAACAAGTCTGAGGTTAAACAATACTCGTAAACCATGGACTTATATTCAAGTGGCTGGACGTCTGGTCATTTTGCAATGGCTGGGTTGTGAAAGAAACTAAATAAAAGTACTTAATATAATAAGGTTCAGGAACAAACTTTTTCTATGATAACCTAACCTAACCAACAAAAAGTTGGAAAACCCCCGACTTTGTCACATCAAAGTTCAATATCTCAAAAACGGCTGAACCGATTTTGATGAAACATATCTAAGAACCATCACTAGAAACTCTGCTTTCAAATAAAAAAGAATTCATTCAAATCGGTCCTTTCGTATAAGAGCTACGGTGCCACAGACAGACAGACACACATAGCGGTCAAACTTATGACACCCCTCTTTTTGCGTCTGGGGTTAATAAAAAAAATGGTCGAAGTGAAACGGCTTTTACATAAGCTGTCTTTCACCAGAACCCAACGCGTGGAGCATTGTCGGAAGCCGCATTGTGCTGCGGGCCCCGAGGGACCAAGCATCGCACGCGGCGCCTCGGAAGTTATCACTCATTTCCGTGCTAACTGATTGTATAGCTATAGCTGAACTTTTACTACGCACCTTCTTCGTTATATTTCTGCATAAATATTTATTGTACAAAAAAAGTCCTTGAAATCTTATACTAATTCCCGTTATTCACATAGCTTTTTTAGAACTGATGGCCGTTGGGGCCGTATGGTTCTAGATTGTCGACCGCGTACAGCGCGAAATGTTGGTGCATCCCGAAAGAAGTGGAAGGGAAGGGGAGAACCCACACTACTATCCGAAATAAGAAAGTCGTCATGAAGGTTCATTACTGTTGTTCTTCATCCTACACCCACAACCACTCTGTCAAGTGTTAGCGACGTAGAAGAGAAGAACCTATTTTTGTGTGGTTCATTTTGATTGTGGTGTTCAATAAAGTCGAGTCATTGTATTATACAACTAGCCGTTACCCGCGACTCCATTCGTTTAGACTTCGTTTATCGCTATCACGCGAAAGCTATGCCATTTTTTGGGATAAAACCTATCCTAGGTATGTCCTTTTGCAGGACTCAAAGTATCTGTAAGCCGAATTTCATCTAAAATCGATTTAATGGTTTAGATCTGATAAAGTAACAAACAAATAAACAAACAGACTTATAAAATTTCGCATTTATAATATTACTAGCGTTTACCCGCGGCTTCGCACTCGTAAATCATTAGATACACAGTTGAATTGAAAATCCGGGATTTTATTAAATTTTCGTGGGAATTCCCTTAAATTACATCGTGGTTTTCATTGACGTTATATTATATAAGTATATCAACCATGCCAAATTTCATGACTTTAAACCCAGCAGTTGTTATTTCGAGATTTTATCCGTATATCGTGGGAATATCGGGATAAAAAGTAGCCTAAGTATGTGTTTTTTCAGATCGCTTGTTGAAAACAAAAATTACACTAAACAAAAAAATATCAATTTTAGTTTACCCGCTATCTACAAAGTATCAGGCGAGACGCACGCAATGCAAAGACACCTATGTACGTTCATATTTACATTACGATGGGTCCTACATATAATTGTAAAATCATTACTTTACAGGACGGGCTTTCAAAGTCAAAAACTGTCGTAACTCAGAGATGGTGTATCCGAGACTTCTAAAATTTTACACACTAGCTAATAGTACTCTGTCCTTCAATCACAAAGAATAAATTTTAATAAAATATTTCTCCATTAAAAGTTATTGTACATACGCCCGTATACGTGAATTTCCGGGAAGTAAACTTTTGTACAAAAATACAGTAAAAAGATCTATGTGGTACTTTGGCTCATATACGCGTACAACCTTAAAATATTTGGTAAAAAATACGTTACCCAAGACACTTGGGGAAATAAAAAAAAGGAATACAATCACATTACGATGTAGCATTGGGGTAGCCGCGTTCCGCTTGACCTACAAGTACCTAAAAATGGCAGTTATGCCCACAGATTAAAAAAAAACGCCCGGGATTTACCGCGTAAAAGTATCAAACGTACGTTTAGCCCTTTTACGTTAAAATTGCATCTAGTTTGGCCGTTTGACTTCAATGATAACTCGAAAAATAATTGAATAACAATGTTTTTTTAATCCACTATCTAAATATATATAGTTTATAGATACCATAACGCACAAAACCCAAAATTGAAAAAAAAAACACTGGCTCTTATACACAGGACCCTTCGATTAGTTGCCGAAAGATGGCGGTAGTGTCACTTTGTACTTATTACCCAAACGTTGATATCGTGAGTTAAAAAAGCGTCACTAAATCAATCCGAGACCAAGCACGGGGATGTTGTGAGGGTGAATAGAAAAGTGACACTTTTCGTATAATGTCGATTTTGTCGTCGATTGTTATTTTTTAAACAGGAATTTTGTTAACTTTAAAACGACACATTTTGTGTAGTGCCGCTATTTGAGTAATATTTTTTCATAATAAACAATAAAATTAAACCACGAACAGACACTTTTCGTTTAGTATCAGTTTACAAATAAACCGTCCATCTAGTTGGAATGTCTGGTTTGTCGGTTGGTAATAGAGGGAATGGTTAAAGAAAGTTTTCTTTCGTGCATGTCTAAACTTGGCTTAAATTGTCAAAGTTGGGTAGGTTTAGTTTATTATGCGACCCTGTGAATCAGCCGAGGTTAAACAAATCACAAGCGCAGAATATGAATTCACTTTGACATGTAGATCTAAAGAACCGTGAACTAATAAGGAAACGATGTCTCATACTGAGAGACTTTATTTCGTTAACGCGCTTCTCAGAAGGCCGTGTGATTTGACAACTTTTATGAACTACCAACAAATTAAATGAAAAACACTGAGTAAAGGCCGTACTAAAAGATATGACGGTGCGCCACGAGAGGAGCTTTTTTTTAATATCTGAATGTCTTCTTACAGTGCTTAAAAAGCGAGTTGTTTGACGCAGTACATTCCGCCGGGAGCGACCGGCAGCCGCGGAGGGCTCGAGAGGGCTCAAGAGACAATATAAATTGTTTACCTCTAAAAAGGTACGTTTTGTAATTTTTTATTGCAACCGCTTAAGCTCGAGGGTACTGTTGGGGAGTTGGAGTGTTTTATTTGCTGTTTCTGCCGGAATCGTTGGCGAAAAAGAGGCGCGGGTGGGGAGGGGTGCCAGGAGTCCGGGAAGCTCTCTGCGAGACGAAGCTGCGCGGCGATACAGTACATTTATGTTTGTATGCCCTCGGTACCGTCCTTTCTGTAGTCCTTGTGGTAGCCGCTGTGTACTGTCCAAAAGCTGCGTTTCCACCTAAGATGTCCGAGGATGTTTTTTTATTTTTTATTTATTCGACTTGATGGCAAACGAGCAAGTGGACCCTGGAGTGGAGGAGACCCTGATGGTAAGAGATCACCACTGCCCATAAATATCTGCAACACCAGGGGTATTGCAGTCGCGTTGCCAACCTAGAGGTCTAAGATGGGATACCTCAAGTGCCAGTAATTTCACCGGCTGTCTTACTCTTCTTCTGCTGCTGCTTCACGGCAGGATTAGCGAGCAAGATGGTGGTAGCAATCCGGGCGGACCTTGCAAATATTGCGAGGAATGTGTTTTTCATGAGCCAATAGGAACGCGCCGATCCTATGGTGGATTTGTTGGTGGAAATGGGTGGGCGAAATTTCATCTCGCCACTCCTCCTGGAAAAACAGCTTTAGGCTGCATTTCCACCAGAGATGTGCGAGAATGTTTGCGAGGAATGTGTTTTTCATGAACCAATAGAAACATTTCATTGACCTATCCTCGCACATCATATAATTGTGTACACATAATAAAATCAAGGATAGGTACACAGTGATATTGATTACCTACTAAATACTAACGGATCAGTAGCTTAAAATTAGATTCACAAATTTACTTTTGCTCTCAACTTTGTTCGAACGGAGTTGTGTAAAGCTTTTCCCTTTCTTTCATTGATTCTCAAGTCTGCCTTTCATTCTGAGAGGAGGCCTATCCCCAGCGGTGGGACGTATACTGATTTAAAGTCTAGCTGCATTGGTTGACGTTGTACTTTGTCCGTCAGTAATGAAACCAGCAAGTCTTGTTATTATTTTCATATAGTTATAGTTTTTTTATACTTACGTTTTATGACCCCATCAATATATACTTAGATCAAATTTCAAGTCAATCCGACCATTAAAATCTAAAAACATACCTACATTGCAAGTTAAAGGCTTGTACAAATCCGAGCTTAGAGGTTATGGAAGAGTGTCAAGCTCAAAGGATCCATCTGTCAGCTGTCAGCTGTCAGCCTGTCGGCGGCGAATGAGGACGCTGATTGAAAGTGGCGGCTCCTGGCTCCAGCGCGGTCCCGGGAGACGCGGGCCGCAGTACTAACCATAACAAGAAGAGAGATGTTATCGTTTTGTCTTTGCTTCCAGGTTCATTGTAGTAATTTTTCGCCAGTCCTGCTATCAATGCACAGGTTTTTTTTTATGGTTTTGTAGGCTACTCAATGACGGTACTTCTCAATGAAACAATATGTTTAAACCAAAATATCCGCAATAACTTATTTTCTTTAGAAATAAAAATGGTTACACACTTTTTTTGCTTTGGCTATATTGGAACCCGCTTAAAATATTTTTTAAAAATATTTTTTTTGACAATTTGTATGGCTTTGAATTTTTTTTTATTGCACACCAACACAATTAGTAGGAAGAATAGAAACGAATTTACATTAGATAAGATAACATAAAAATTCTATGCCTGTTGTTGTTAGTTCTGTGCGTGAGACAGTTCCGCCGGCAGTCTCTCCGGGTCCCTCCCGGCTCGCCGCCGCGTGATCGATGGCTCGCCTTCAATCTTATCACCAGTTCGAGACGTGATGAAGCACTCTATAATTACACGCTCATATTCGGAAAATGGATGAGGTATTTGATGTTCAGGACGTCGCGACCGGTTTTTAGATTAGGTAACGTTGTAGCTTTCAATCATTTTTCGTCGGCAAAAAGCTGCCATGGCAGTTTGAAACAGACCGGTTAAATGAGACTAGCAATTCTGTTAATACTGTTACCGTAATACTCGTACTAATAACATTACTAAATATAAACGCTTTAGGAAAATGGTTGTTTCCGTGCTCAGTGTTTACCTACATTATAATTAGAGCTCTTCACTTCTGATGTCGTTGACACGTAGTAGACTTATCGGTTTATGTTTCGGAATGTTCTATTCATACATCCCAACCCCATCGGAGTATTGAAATGAGACCAATCTGTTTCTATGAATTAACAAATTTTATACAAATCCGTCCAGCTGGTTTAGCTTGAAAAAGTGACAATGAGCGGACTGCATAAGTAGTCCGTTAAACTCGCAATAGCGTGCTGCATAGACGTGCTTCCATTGAAATAAATGCATATTCTCTGCGGCTTTGCGTCGCAACAACGGGTTCGCAAGGCAAGGTTTGATACGCGCGTGAATACGGGGGCTGGAAGTATGCCACTGTTTGCACCAAGATCCAAGTTACGATGTCACACCGGTAATGACACGAGCCGCATATTGCGTCTCTTATCGATATCGAGAACCCCACTATTGCCACTCCACCTGCCTCTCGGCATTCATCCTTGCGTGAGAGATTCCCGGAATCCTCTTAAGATCTGGATCACTACGTGTCCAAATATTTAGACCATCGCTTTCTTTTATGCGAGCCCAACTCTGTGGGTGCATACGGCAGACATGTCCAGCCAAGTCACACATTAGTGCCAGTACCTCATAGCGACTTCTTTCCAACTGCAAGGTAACACCGGAAAACCAAATATAAATCGTAAAAATCTTGTCCGGCAATCAAAACTCTTTATCACGCCCTCTCACTGCATCTTTCCTTCGCACTGTGAAAAGAAGAGCTATAGCTCCAACCGTTTGCATGTAAAACCTGTGACAGATGATGGATGAGTGACATCAGTAGGGTTTTGTTTGGACCCTTCGCGTACGGAACTCTGAAAATGGTACAGCACTTCTAGTAAGTGGGAAGTTTCCTTTCATGCACTTGCATTCCTATGAAATGCTTTAATATAAACGTAGACTCCTAAAACGCAATAAGACGTCTAGAGGTTGTACTTTATCTCTTTCATTGAATAATCTCTAACAAGACATAAACAATTCAGAGATTTTATTACAATAGTCTACCGCAGTGCAGTGAGATCCCATCACTCTTTGTGAACCTTTTTAATTTCCGCTTCGGGGAGAGGGGGTTCATTCAGGTCCACTACAAAGGGAATTTAATAAAGGAATGAGTGATTTACATTGTTCGTCAAAGTGTTCCCTGATTTATTGTCTATTGTTGGGCCGTATTGCGTGACGCGAGGCGGCTCACCTGCTGCTGCAGGGAAACGGCCGAGATAAACTGAACGCACCGGGAAACTGCGAGTTGGCTTTGTAACAAAAACCCCCTTAGGTAAAGTTTTTCCCCTAAAATAATACTAACTAAATAACTCTTCTTAAAACTAACACTAAAGTCAAAAGCTCCTAAAAGTTCAAAAGTTCCTGAAGGCTAAAGGTAACCGCTAATTTAACAAAAAGCTCCTAAGTTCAAAAGCTATGACCCGCCTATACAGACTACCTACGAGTATGTACTTGAGCTTATGAAATGAATCCTACTGACTTGTTATGTGATTTAATGTGATAGCGTGACAGTGTGATTTCGCCATGTGATCGTCTAGTGGTCGTCTAGTACCTAAATAAATGGATTGACCCTTCATTGTGACCGCGCCCTATGTAACCCATAGTACGTTTTAGAGAAGAATAAAGATCGGTCTGTTTGAATCTAAGCTGCAATTAATTATCTAGCTACTTATAAAGCAGCTAAGAGCATGTATTGCTTGAAAATAACTTATTAGAATATAGGATATTGTAACCTGAGATATGTATACATAGGAAAAATTCATGTCTAGATTCCTGTCCTGCAGTGGTGTAGGGGTTATAGCACGCAGCACGAAATGCTAAGGACCTGGGTACAATTCCCAGTGCTGGTCTCATTTTCTGTTTTTTCTGTGCATCCATGTCTCAGTTTGTATTTTCGATATGGTTTCACGGATACCCGTAAAAGTAACAAATTTGGAGTTGAAATAAAAAATACAAAAACACTCCAAAAACCAATCAACAAAAAGTAATACATTAGTTAAGATTGGGTTTTTAGAATCTTTTTGTATTTTTTATTAATACATTAGTTGCACAAGTAGTACCTATCCATTCACTACCTACTAAATTTGAATAGTGTTGTAATCATCTGGCGACATCAGAGATAATTCACGTATTATTATATGATATATTTATTCTTGTCCTCACAACCTATATCAAAGCGTTCCCCTGTCAAGACTAGAACTTTATGCATAGCTTTGACTAAATGTCCTACATAAGCACTCAATTGAATTTTTAGAAAGCAGGTATTATTTTATAATTGTGTTAACTACAGACAAAAGAATATTTATTTTCGAGTCCCTAGGCACACATTATCACACAACAGTAAATAAGTAAATCAAATTAAAGCGTACTTACAGCGTTGCACAAGAATAAAGAAATACGTAGCTGACCTCACAGTGCCACAATCCAAGGTCCGTTACCAGAAACGACCACATTCTTCAAAGGAGATTCTTCTTTCAGCAAATAAATATCATTTTTTAAGTAGCTGTATAGTTAATGGATAAAATACAAATTGACACACACACACACACACACACACACACACACACATAATACAATCAGATAAATAGAAAACCAGAAAAAGCACTTCCACCTTACGCAAGTAGGAGTAATAAGCAAATAAACATCAAATCAGACAAATAGGAAAAAACAAAATCATGTCCACCTTACCCAAGTAGAAGTAATAAGAAAAAACCTACCCTACTATATCGTACTCCTACTTCTCAACTAACCAACTAAGATACACGAAACAGCAAACTAGGAACCCAGGTTCCACATTTAAATTACTCGCGAGTTCTCCCTCAATGAGAGAGCCTATTCTAAGTTACCCCTACGTCGAGTGGGTGGCTCTGATGACCTGTTCCTAAACCCGTGTGCTCACCGGTACCTGTCGTTTCGGTTGGAAGACAAAAACCAGAGCCACACACAATTCATGAATAAATAAATACAAAATTAATTTAAAGAACCTCTTGAGTCCGTGTCGAAATGAAGAATCCCCTCCCTACAATGTGGTGCGCCTTTTATAGAAAAATCTTTTCTACATTGGTAACTCGAACGACATTTGCGTCAAACGTTACAACGGCGACTCCGGTTACATTGGCTTCAAAAATGTAAAAATAGCCCGTAGCTATGTCAACTGGCAGAGCTACTGCTGTGCTATTTCAACTTTCGTGTTTGACGTCATGTCAGTGTTCCCAAATACCTTATTTGAGTACTTATAGCAAACTAATAACTAGCTAGCTCCATTTGTTTACAATTTTACTTATATTCAGTAATGATTTACGAATAATAAAGACAATTTGACGTAGCAAAATACTAGATGATCACTTATGAACACATTGCGAATCTTGTAAGTTATTTAACTTATGTTTATTTTTTGGGAAAATGTCAAAGGCCTAAAAAAATATAAGTTTTACATATATTTGTGAATAAAACGGTACAATGTGTACCTTGAACAGCTTTACAATTAACATCAATTATTTTCTGGTAATAATTTGAACCTTAACCTATATCCTTTGTCGCCTCTTACAACATCCACGGAAGAAATGGAGAGGTGTAATTCTAACACAGACAAACAGACGACAGGCGCCAGGCTAGCAATCTGTCACTATTGTACCGTTTTTGACAAACTTTAAACCTGAAGCGCGCGTGTGTGTGTGTGTGTGTGTGTGTGTGCTGCGTCGGAGGTTAAAAAAGGAAGCGTTTCTTATCCGTACATAGTTAATGACATTAGTATTCTTTTATTGTTACTTAGTTTTTTAACACGTGAAATGTAGTTTAGTAATACTCCAGTATTATTGTGTAATTAAGGAAAATTTAATACTTTGAGTTTCAGCCATTTTAATTACGTCTTTTAATCTTTTTCATGACTACAAAAATCAGCTACGACTGAAATTGAAAATTAAGTCACACATTATAAAGTGAATCAGTTCATTTCTTCTCACTCCTGGAAAGACTGAGGGCAAGTCGGAGTTGTCCGCGCGGAGTTAGATTCAATCCAACTCCGGCGTTTAAAGTTGCCGGGAGTTGGAAGCCCGCGGAGGAAGTTAAATTGTGTAAAATATCGGCACAGCGGGCCGCGGCCCGCGCCACGAGGGCGTTAAGAAAGTACGCGGAGAACAGTATGCTTGCTTAACTCCTCAAAATTTGTACTAGCTAGCTTTTTCCCGCGATTCCTCTGCATTGAAATCGGTGTTACGCGTAAACGTTAACGCATAAACGCATATAGATTTTGCTCATGGCTTTGCTCGCTTTAAATTCAGACTACTGAGACTCAGACTATTGAGAAAGATATTCTGATGAAAAACAAACGATCCTGCAGTTTTAACCAGGTCATCCGTCCATCTCTGCCCGTAATCCTTTAAAGCAATTCCAAACCCTGGCTCGCGGGCCCCAAATTGGCCCACCAAGGCGTGTGAATTTTCCCGCCAACGCGTTGATTGGCCAACCAGCTAATAACACGACTCATTTTGTAGTTAGCTACTATTAAAAGTAGTGGCCCGGCGATGTGGCACAAATTTGCCCACTGAAAATCTATTGGCCATCCTTGCCTTAGAGTGTACAAATAATTTAAATGAACCTGCCCGCATAGAGTAAATAGCACACACAGTAAGTTGCGCGCGAGAATCACCCAAAATATTTTGTGAACTAAGGCCTACATGGGCTATATGGCCATGAGTAAGAACAAACAAATTCGTAAATTAGTCTTAACACAAAACATGCGAGCAGTTCATCAAATTGATGTGGGAAACTGCCAAGCTCTGCTTCGTCATGTCCGTTTATATTCGGAGAGTCATGTTTTTCAAACCAGGATGATAAATACAAATAATATGCGGATCTTATTATCATGTTATTTTTGATTTCTGTTAACTTAAAGGGAACATTCTACAGGTAAAATGAAGTCAATTTTTCCAAGACAATAATGACCTTCTTACCTAATGCTTAAAGATAATAAAGACAAACTATTTTTTCGATTTGACCAAAATGTTTAGTACCTTCATTTATTTTTATACTAGCCATTACCCGTGACTTCACCTGTGGGAACAATGCAATTTAACGGGATAAAAACTAACCTATGTCCTTCTCCGGGACGCAAACTATCTGTATACTGAATTTCATCTAAATCGGTTCAACGGTTCAGACGCGATGAAAAAACAAACAAACAAACAGGCTTACAAACTCGTATTTATAATGTTAGTGAGATAAAATTTCTAAAATAATATTTCATTTAAATGTTTGATCTCATCAGATTATAATTCACCATACTTGTTGCTCCGCAACTTTGTCCCGATGTAACTCAGCGCTCGCCGCGTCGCCGGCGCAGGCGCACGTACGAGTAGCGCCGACGTGCCGCGGCTGCGTCTGCCAGTTTTACGTCAAAAGCTTTTAAACTTCAAGTGTTTGCAGGAAATAATATCCAGCGCATCATCCCGAGTGCACGTCTCCGGAACATGGAGCTCGAAAGTGGTTCACGTCGCATTCACTTCTGGAAGACTTTTAAAAATACAGTTGCGGATGTAAGTTAGCCCTTTCGAACCCAGCCGAGTATGAAAAGAGTTACGACCATGGACTTTATATACAATCCATGTCAAGTTCAAAATTAAAATATAAGAGTTGCGACAGTGGACTTTATGTACAATCCATGTCAAATTCAAATTCAAATGTAATTAACCCGCACGATTGTATCGGCGGTAGAAAGAGATGCGGAATGCGATTTGAAGCGCCTAGGCCTTAGACAATACGGCCTACAAGTGAATGTGCTTCCGGTATCGCATTATTGGGCAGTGTACCCGATCAACAAGCGTTAAGATATTTAATGATATTTATTGCACCTAATCAAACATGAATCTTTTCCTCATATTAAAGTTGGAACACGAATGAACGGCAGCGCTCACATAAATCAACAAGAAAGTGTAAAAACTGCGTCGGCTTTTGATCACCAGCGATTTATGGCCGCTCATATGGGGAGTATTGGGGAGACGCCACGCCGGTCGAAGGTTGTTTAATATATTGCCGGTTTTACTCGTCAAACGATCCATCTTTCAGCACACAAAGGAAACTGCTAGCTAGTTTGGTAAATGACTCTGGGTTGTGATTAATATGCATTGGTAAACTATTATAACATTTAGTTTTAAAATGTGAATCAAATATTTTTGTATTTTTTTATATTAATGAATAGGATTAAAATAAAATATGGAATAAACTAAAGGCAATCCCTTACATAAGTGTTACATACTTGTAATGCAAGTTATTCAATAAAATTATAGATCTATTTTAAAAATATACCTCTTTGAGTCTCTCGCCGGGTTCTACTCACCACAGGTGTTTCCAAGCCGCTGGTATATATATGTTTCGAAATTCATAAGTGCTTGTCACCTGAATTACGGTTGCTCCCCGCACGGCAGGCGGGGGGGGGGGGGGCTTTTGTGTCCCTTTGCGAACAGCGAGCCCTGGTCAGACAGGTTAATACCGGACGGTTAATACGGAAAACAGTAAATTACTATTGAAAACATAATACGATGTAAAACAATCACTACTAATAAATTATTGTTTGAATTGCTCGCCCACGTTTTTGAATTATTTAGATTCGTAATTCGATTTGAAATTCCAACATCTTAATACCAACCATTGGATATTTAAAAAATTGGGTGCCTATATCGTGATGTCAAATTACTAGTACGAGTATGAATTATTTTTTAACCCCCGACGCAAAAATAGGGGTGTTATAAGTTTGACCGCTATGTGTGTCTGTCTGTAGCACCGTAGCTCCCGACCGATTTGAATGGTTTTCTAGCGATGGTTCTTAGATATGTCTCATCAAAATCTGTTTCTTAGTTTCATCTCGCAATTTAACTATTGTGGAACTAACCTAACCAACAAAAAGTTGGAAAACCCCCGACTTTGTCACTTCAAAGTTCAATATCTCCAAAACGGCTGAACCGATTTTGATAAAACATGTCTAAGAACCATCGCTAGAAAACTTTCAAATAAAAAAAACCGGATTCAAATCGGTCTACCCGTTTAAGAGCTATATACGGTGCCACCGACAGACAGACAGACACACACACAGACATACAGACACACAGACACGCATAGCGTTCAAACTTATAATACCCCTCTTTTTGCGTCGAGGGTTAAATACACTTGAGTAAAAATCATGTTAGCTGTTAGTTAGGATTTTGGGACTTACCAGATTTGATCCAACAACAAACAGGGCAAGCTCGAAAGCTTGTAAAAAAAGACCATGTTATTCCCGAATTCACTTATGGCATTACTCATAAATTCTCGCATTTACTAGCAGCATAATCTGCACGTTTACGGTTGTGGTAATTGTGCCACTGGCAACATGTTTTATGCATTGCGTTTAATTTATTCCATGTGCCTTTGGGTAGTTATGAATCAAAGCTGTTGGTCGTAACGTAATACTAAATAATCAATGTACAGACGGTGGGGTAAACTTGCCTCGCAGTGTTAACTGAATACCTCTACAGAAATGAAAATTGCATAAATATTTTGTGTAAATCTTTGAGTATGTTATGTCATACCAATTTAAACAGCTAATTTAAAAAGCGTGTGAGCCGAAGTCCATATTGTGAGTCTCGAAGATGAATCTTTTGAATGAAAAACAAAGTGGGTGATCGACGTACGAGGCGTTATACCGCGGTTTTACTCGCGACTCGTTGCTACTGATCGACCAGCGAGCAAAACAGTCGTGTGACCGCGGTTGAGCCAATATGTCGTGTTCAAAGTAGGTATGAAGTTTTAATTACACATATGAGTACTGAGTTCCCTAATGAAATAAAAATCGGTAGGTAGGCATTGAATTATTATTACTACGTATAGCTATAAAGATCTTCTCTATGCCATACTTTAGTTCAATGTAGGTAGGTAAGTACTTACTTTGAGTCTGATCGTTGAGAAATTCAAGCTTCTTATAATACTTACCATAACTTTGGCTGACACATCTTCACTTCCGGACCCGGTTCTCAAGCTTGCAGTAACTTTGTTATGTTCTTTTCTTTAGCCGAAAACTGACAAAACTGTCGGCTCGGCTCGCCGGCCGCGATCGACACGCGGTTTTACACGGCGAGTCTAGTACAGAATAAAAAACCGGCCAAGAGCGTGTCGGACACGCCCAAAATAGGGTTCCGTAGCCATATTTTTATACCTTTAGGCATAGGCTGCTATTTACTCATAAACTACTAATAATTCTCAAGAAAACTTAGCCATTATAGTTTTCCTTGAAAGTTTGATATACTTACTACCATCATTGCATTTCTTCTCAGGTATGTGCATGTTTCTTCACGATGTTTTCCTTCACCGTAAAGCTCATGATAAATTTCAAATGTAATTTCGCACATAGATTCCGAAAAACTCAGATGTGTGAGCTCAGACGCGAACTCAGGACCCTCTTGACAGACATAGGTCAAACCACTAGGCCACTACGGATTTTTAAGAACAACAAGTCAACATTAAGGGTCCGGCTACACGCCCAATCATACTTGCGCGAATTTCGATTTGCACAAGCATGTGCGTTAAAACGGCCAAACGTGGCCAAACGGTGTACCGCACAAATGGCTTTTGGACGCCAAGTTTTTGCGCCGATCTTTGCACAAGCCGTTTGCGCGTGCAAGTCGCTGCGTGTGGCCGGCCACTACCACCACCGGCCTTCCACCAATAATGTGATGTGGATGTGCTGCGAGAAATGTGTTTTTCATTACACAATAGAAACTCTTCATTTGATCTCTGATGGATTCTCTCTCTCGCTAATCTCCAATTCTCCATGGAAACGTTGTGTTGTCTCGTGACGCATCAGAACAGAATCGGTTCATACATTTATATGGTTGCGTTCACATTTATCTGATGCCGTGTGTTGTGACGGCTTGTGTTGTTGTCGCATCACAGCACTTAGCGAGTCACGACGATAAAATGATGTGGAACTCGAGCCAAGGGGAATATGTTTTCTCATTGGATGTCAATATTTAAATGTTGGTTTCCAAGCCCATATCGGTAAATGGTCGCAGGCTGCGATTTTCATACGGATGTTTAGATAAGTAGTGCGGTTTGTAGACATTTTTATCTGTGTAAGGAATCGTGCGCAGTTTGATTGTGGCAGGAAATCGTGTAGGTTGTGAGGACAGCATGTTGTCTTGTATCGTAACTCATTTAAATCGATGGCTGAGAGATGAGAGAGAGAGAGACAGAGAGATCAAAGTTCCAGAGAATAAAGACAAAAAATATATATGTGAACCGGCTTAGTAACATAAAGTGCAAAGCCCCGCGACGCTGCTGCGGGCGCCGGCGTCTTCCGCATAATGACAATGTGCTGAAACGTCCCACTTCCGCAAAAACTTGCGAACTAGGTTACCGACCGAAGAAAAAAGTTGCCGCAAGAGATTTAATATTCGTGCGGTTCTTACATTGTTTTGTCTGTTTTAGGGCCGGGAACATAAAGTTACGGCGTCGAAGCTCGCGAGTAAGATACTTTCCGTGTCGAGTTACTTAACAGATGTTTCATGTTTTCAATTTGTTGCCTACAGGGAAATCCTGTATTATATGTGACTTAGCGTTTTTTTTTGGGATTTTACATGGATGTCGTGGGAATATCGGCTAAAAAGTGCCCTATGTGTTATATTTAGACGTTCAGGTATATACTAAATTTCATCCGAATCAGTTCCGCCGTTTTAGCGTGAAAGAGTGCCAAATACTCGGCATGGCAATTCCACAATTTACTGAAAGAAAGAAAGGAAAGGAAGAAAAAGAAAAACATTTATTCGAAACAAACAAAAAAAAAACGGAAAAAGAGACAAATATTGTCACGAAATGGTCCCAACTCGCATGATTGTCAACCTTGCGCGCCGACGCTAGTCTTTCGTGAGAACCATTTAGGTCCCAGTTTTAAAACTTAACACAACAAATAACTCGACAACTAAAACTTTATCACAAATTAACACACACCAAACACACACTTTATCATTAAACAAACCATGAACCTTTTTTTGTCTATAATTTCTAAACCGATTTCAATGAAATATAGCTTAGAACCACTACAAATCAATTCATTGTCACGTAAAAAACCATGGAAATCGGTTCATCCGTTTGAGAGCTACGATGCCAAAGACAAACCGAGTGAGACAGATAGATAGGAGGTTAAAAACATCCACCAGCTTTCGGATGGCGCGTCGATGCGTCCTCCCGCCAGCGTCCTTTGTCGGCGCGGTGTGGACACTGCCCCGCTGCGCTGATAGCAACAGAAGCTATACAAATGAAGCCAACCCTTTTCACACGTGATTTACGGCGGCCAACAACCTAATATACTGCCAACATTACCGTAGCATGAATGATTTGTGAGCAACAGTTCTTTTACGAGAAAGATAATTCGCGATACGTAACGTGCGACGGCTTCACTCAGCAGGCAGACGGGCTGTGCTGTATAATACATTTAAAACACTCGCTGTACTCTTTACTGGTTTTAATATAATTCAAGTGATATCAAGTGTAAATAAGAAATCAATGTGCTGTTGGAAATAAATACACATAACGTACAAGTGTAAATTTTATCCCAATCACGGTTTCTGTGTCAATCTCAAGTCAGTCTAGTTGGCGCTACAATACGAGTACATGGTGGCTCATTTAGATCGGTCAGTATGGGAAAGTCTGAAACTATAAGACATAAGAAGATCTGTTCTTAGGAACCATGTCATCGATTTTAGTAACAAGAAAAACTGCTTACATTAATTCTTTTTACATTTTAGGTAGTGTAGGTCATAAGCAATATATTATTATGTTACTATGAAATACCATATCTAAAACGAATAAAATGCGTTGTATTACATATTTTTAATAATGTAATCAATATTTTTCAAAACATCCGGGTTCAATTTCCGGACTAAGTGCAATTTTTTTAAATGTATGAATGCAGTTTTTCTTGTTACTAAAATCGATGACATGGTTCCTAAGAACAGATCTTCTTTATGTCTTATAGTTTGAGACTTCCAATACTGACTGATCTAAATGAGCCACCTGTATAGTATAGTGAGGGCCGTTTGAAAACTTTGTCCTTTGTGTTAAGTTTTCGATCGATTAAAAAAATAAAATGAGCCAATCTCAAGCAAGATCGAGTAATGTCAAACGGACCTCGCTATATGTATTATCGCCTTCTAGCTCCTAAACCCTCATTGCGAGAGGCTACGCGTAATTTTATTAATAGTGCCTCTTCATAAATAAAAATGCAGAAGGTTCCGTGTGATTGTTTTCTTCTTTTAAATTGTATTTACTAATCAAATAATTCCAATAGATGCTATACTTCTAACATGACCACTAAAACCACTAAAATAAAACGTAACGTTTGGTTTTTGCAGGAGACACCACTGACCGAATCGAAACACGTTTCACCTCATAATGATAGTATTAAAAAATTATTACATTTCAATGCTGAAACTAAACGAACGTCGCTTCTAACGTTTCATTCGTCTGATAATTAAGTTTGCTCACGGGCCATAGCGCTGGTCCGACGCGTCAGAAATGTGGAATGGTGGGTGAGAGTTTCGGCAGCAAAGAATGCAGCAAGCGCGTTGCAGTCTACAGGCGGGGCGGGGTGAAGCCAGTCGAATGCAGTCGTCACATAATTGCAGTCCGATTCAAACACAATACAAATAATAATAAAGTATCTACAAGTCATCATCTGCCAGAAGACGTGCACTGTTTTACCTTTAACGAAAACCGTCCGAGGACAACAAAAACCAGAGATTTCCAAAAACATCCCGCTCATGTTTCTCGAATTTTCATTTCACTGCCTATTCCTGTGCATTTTTTTTGTACCGACGATATCGCTTGCAGTTCCAGGTGTCCAATAACTTGCCAATCGCAGGAGCATGGAGTCCGACACGTCGGTTGTCTTTTTTCATTCGCCGCCCGAACTGGCCCCGTCTCAGCTCTGGTGTAATTGAATCGGCGGCCGCCGGCGATGGTCAGTTTTACGAGTTTAATCGAAACTCCGATATTAAACGTCACTAGTTTCACGACTTTTGGTGCTTCAGAATTGTTTCAAACAAAAACCAAATCGGCTACAAACTTGTACAATCACAAAACTAGTGAACTGAGAAAATGTCGCTGATGAGTTCTATTTTTGTTGAATGCCACCTAATATTCACTTCTTCATAACCGAATCAGTTTTTGTAGAAGACCAAAGACAGGCCCCGAAACTAGAGTCGTATTTGAATTAAGTTTCTTATTCATCATCATCATCACCGTGTCAGACGCAGGATGTCCACTGTTGGGCATAGGCCTCCTCCATAGACCTCCAGTTGCTTCGGTTGGAGTTGCTCAGCATCAACCGTGAACCATCATCCGATCCAGATCATCCGTCCATCTCGTTGGTGGACGCTTCGCTTGCCGATTCGCGACCCCCTTTCGGCCTTTGGTAAGATGTAACCAAAACTCGATTTCTGTTGCTGATACTACCTTCTCCGGTCACTAGTGCCATGATATTCTTTTCTTGAATAACTGCAGTAGCCAACGAAGTTAGTGTGTCGCATCGATTTCGCGCTTGCAGGCACTCCGTGCTCCAGCACGCGTGTACAATTAGATCTCAGACAACCCGAGTTGTTTAAATCATCCGGGGGCTTCCGTA
>NC_133488.1:1010708-1013847 GCF_025370935.1 Choristoneura fumiferana | reverse complement strand
AACATGTAATATTGAAGAGCACTTAAATAGTGGGGCGTGAATTTTTACCATAGCAACCTATACCTTTTAAATTATAAGCGTAATTTACTCTAGGACAAGCTTTACTGATTATTACTCTATGTATCGAACAAAAGCAGGAAAAGTAGTGTATGAAGGAACTCATAAAAGTAGTGTATGAAGGAGCTCATAAAAATGCTTGAAATTTGTTGTGCTTTGTATCTAAGGCGGTAACTTTCATATTTACTTCACCTTGTTCTCCAAAACCACACCCGCGCAAAGCAGCGGCGCGTCGTACTCGTAGTACTCGTATACATATTATTATGTATACCGAATATAATAACTTTTCATGAAAAGTTGTACAACTGATGCGGTGCGGTGTTCGCATTAATTCCCGTCGCGTAGTTTAAGTGGTCTAAGCGTAAATACATACAGTCGAGGAAACACATACCAGAATGGGACCTTTTCATAATTTATGAAAAGCGGTTCAGTTTCTTTGGCTGTTCGTAATATAGACAGGTGGGCGGGAAGTGACTTTATTTTATACTAGCGCCCGCCCCGGCTCCGCTTGGGTACAATTTTCAAAGTACTTTGGACAGTCGGGCAAAAAGGTTTCAAGGGCACTTCATACATAAATTTACCCGCGCAAAGCCAGGGCGCGCCGAAGTAGAGTGTAAATTGTATCTTATGCATTTTTTGGTCGGATTGATATTTTTTAAACCCGTTTAACTACCTTTTACTGGCAATGGCTATAGTTCGGGTTGCGTGCTGGGATGGAAGAGATGAACAAAGTAGGTAGCTAATATTCTTTAATAACACACATGTATGTTATAAGAAAAGTTCAGAAGGCGGGCTAACCAGGCGGGAGTCGGGGCGCGTTGGTAGGCGCGTGGCAAGTAAGGTGGTTGTGTACCGACTGGCGTCCGTTGGCCGCGGGCCCCGCGTGGTTAGCTAAAATGCTGATCACACAATATGTGGCAGGGGTGTCGCCACATCACTCCCCCCCCTTTTTTGAGAAAAATAAAATGTATACATAAAAAAAAAACTTAGCCAAAAATAAAAACAATTGACAACTTGTGACCTCTTTTCATGACTGACTGTACTCTTATATTGTTACGGTAATGCTGATTCAAATAAATCGACGCTGCGCTCATGTTTACGACGTTTGTAATATGATCGCTCTGTGCCCGCGCTGACGCTGCTCCACTGCTATGCAACGTGACTGGGCTGGAATGCGGCGCTTGTAGGTCCCGCTTGATCATGCTCTGACGAGAAAGTCTTCATGCCATACGCCTTTGCGGCTGTAATGACTTCATGAGCGACCTCTGCGTGTAATGGCATGACTCCCTGCGACGACACTCGACGGTGCAATGAAGATCCTCTAACCACACGCTTTGGCGGCTGTGATGGCTTCAAGATGGATTTCAAATGACACGATGTCCGGCGGCCATATATAACATCCTTTAACCACACGCTTTGGCGGTTGTGATGGCTTCTAGGAATGAGACGACGTTCGGCGAAAATATTTGCTGATGTAACGATATGTGTTTGTGTAAGATTGGTCCGGAACGGTGCTATCTTGCTTTTGCCGCTATCAGATAGCAGTTCGGTGGTCTGACTGCTCGACTGTTGAGGCTTTTACTTCTGAGGTCACTTTGTGGTTTCACTGAATTTAACCGCCTGGTTAGCTCACAAACGAATCTAGTTAGCACGTGTTCGAAAACGGGGTCACCACTTTAACTACCTTTTACTGGCAATGGCTATAGTTCGGGTTGCGTGCTGGGATGGAAGAGATGAACAAAGTAGGTAGCTAATATTCTTTAATAACACACATGTATGTTATAAGAAAAGTTCAGAAGGCGGGCTAACCAGGCGGGAGTCGGGGCGCGTTGGTAGGCGCGTGGCAAGTAAGGTGGTTGTGTACCGACTGGCGTCCGTTGGCCGCGGGCCCCGCGTGGTTAGCTAAAATGCTGATCACACAATATGTGGCAGGGGTGTCGCCACACCCGTAATAGACAATCGAGAGACTAGAGAAAACTCTCGTTTTTCTCGTAGCTGCGTAGCGGCCTGAGGCAGCGGCGTAGCGCGACGCGGGAGCACGGCTCTACGGCTGGACGTCCCGCGGCGCGATGTCGCGCGGAATGTCACGACTCGTCACGCACAGATCGCGTTTATTGGAACAGCGCGGAATGTCGCGCGAGTGGGCCGGGACCGTCCCACATACAATTGGACAACTATGCCACTTTGCAAATTGTTTAACGCTGTAAGATATTGTCGGTTGAACTGTGATTGATAAAGATTGTAAGGACTGTGGCAGCAATAAGGACGTGCTTCTCAGAACTATGAACTCGTTAACTAATGTACGCGTGTTTTGTTTTAAAGCAGAAGTTGTAAAAATTTTGAGTAGTGACCACAAACTGCAAGGCGAGGTGTTAGCAGATCTCCTACAAGGTGCTGCCAACATCGCGAGAGTTACGGCAACTGGTGGACGCAACTATTTAAAGTTTTATATTAATTAAAATATACTAATTCATTTATAATAAAAAAATCAAAAATCATACTTAAATACAAACTTGCATAATCAAATCATCTGACATTTCATTCAATCGTTTCACAAGTTGTTATAAGTTAAAATGATTATTGAAAAGACAAAACATTTTCGAAATTTTTGTTTAGTAATAAAACAAGGGTTAATTTAACTTCTTAAATTATTCAGGCGTAGACAGTGGGTAATTTTGGTTCACACCTAAATATATTATATCAAAGACGAATAATACAAAATGTTGTTTCACGTCACTCTAATTTGATTAAAGCTGCTGTGTTACCAATTCCACGTCGGGCAGTAGAGTTGATTGTTCCCCACCGAGCGGGCGCGCGCTCGCGTCTAATTCGGCGCGGGCGGCGATGGGCGCTCCGTTACGCGGACAGCCCGAACACACACGCGGTTAATGGCAGCCGAGCGGTACCGGTAAGCAAGCGGGCCGGTTACTGGCATTAAAAAAAGCCGCGATACATAGTAAACTCGCCGAAAGTGCTTAGGGATATTTTAAATCCCCTGACAGTTTTCAACATCCCAATACAGGCATATTAAACTACAGAGTCAAAACATCGAAGTTGTCCCGGAATAATTAGTGTCCCAAAA